>NC_080386.1:95513626-95571757 GCF_014773155.1 Arachis stenosperma | reverse complement strand
ATGTCCTCTATTATGCCTGATGGGTGTTTAATGGAGCCATCAGCAAGTGGAGGCATATCCTGGTTGGTTTGACTTCTCCAATCAACCCAAGCTTTCTGATATGATGCAGGTATTAAATTAATACTTGCTCCAAGATCACATAAGGCTACCTTGGTGTAAGTGCCTTCCAATGTGCATGGTATCAGAAAGCTTCCAGGATCTTGAAGCTTTTCTGGTAAGCTTTTTAGAATGACTGCACTGCATTCTTCAGTGAGAAACACTTTTTCAGTTTCTCTCCAATCCTTCTTATGACTTAAGATCTCTTTCATGAACTTAGCATAAGAAGGTATTTGCTCAAGTGCCTCTGCAAAAGGAATCTTTATTTCAAGAGTCCTTAAATAGTCTGCAAAGCGGGCAAATTGTTTATCCTGTTCCGCTTTGCGGAGTTCTGAGGATAAGGCATCTTGGCTTGATATTCTTCAACCTTAGATGCTGCAGGTTTTTCCTTACAGAAGTGGTTGAAGAAGCCTTGTTAGAGGGATTACTGTCAGCACTCTCAGGTGTCTGATCCTCCCTTGGCGCTTGAACGCCAGGAGTGGATGAAGTTTGGGCGTTAAACGCCAACTTCTCCCCCTTTTCTGGCGTTTGAACGCCAGAACTGGACAGGGAATGGGCGTTTAACGCCAGCTTTCCTCCCTGTTCTGGCGTTTGAACGCCAGTATTGGGCAAAGAATGGGCGTTTAATGCCAACTTTCCTTCCCTTTCTGGCGTTTGAACGCCAATAATATTCCTCTCTGGGCTCTTACTGTCCTCAGAGGGATTTTGAACAGTGGCTTGGTCATCCTCTGTCAACTGTTCCTTAATTGACTTCTCACTCTTTTGAGCAGTGGCATTCAATGTTTTCCCACTCCTCAGTTGAACCGCTTGACATTCTTCTGTTATTTGTTTAGATATTTGCTGTTTTGCTTGATTCAACTGCAGTTCTATGCTCTTGTTAGCAACCTTAGTATCATGGAGCATTTCTTTAAATTCTGCTAACTGTTCTGTCATCAGGAGCAATTGTTGATTAAGCTCATTCATCTGTTCTTGAGGATCAAGATCAGTGACTACTGCCATGACCTCTTCTTGTGGAACGAATTCCTTGCTAGAATATAAGTATTGGTTTCTAGCAACAATGTCTATAAGCTCTTGAGCTTCTTCAATTGTCTTCCTCATGTATAGATCCACCAGCTGAGTGGTCTAAAGACATCTGAGCTTTTTCTGTAAGCCCATAGTAGAAGATGTCTAACTGTACCCACTCTGAAAACATTTCAGAGGGGCATTTTCTAAGCATACCTCTATACCTCTCCCAGGCATCATAAAGGGATTCATTATCCTCTTGTTTAAAGCCTTGGATGTCCAGCCTTAGCTGTGTCATCCTTTTGGAGGGTAAAAATGATTCAGGAATTTTTCTGATAACTGTTTCCATGTCTTTATGCTTGCTGTAGGTTGGTTATTTAACACCTTTTAGCTTGATCTTTTACAGCAAATGGAAACAGTAATAGTCTATAGACATCCTGATCTACCTCTTTATCATGTACTGTGTCAGCAATTTGTAAAAACTGTGCCAGAAACTCAGTAGGTTCTTCCTGTGGAAGACCGGAATACTGGCAATTTTGCTGCACTATGATAATGAGTTGAGGATTTAGCTCAAAGCTGCTTGCTTTGATGGGAGGTATACAGATGCTACTCCCATATGCAGCTGTAATGGGGTTAGCATAAGACCCCAGAGTCCTCTTGGACTGATTAATTCCACTTAAGTCCATAATGGACAAAAGGGAAATGATAATGATTGCAAAGAGATAAATTTTGTTTATTTTTATTTTTTTTTTTTTGAAATAACCGAAAAAAATTAAAATTCAATAAAATAAAATAAAAGGAAAATAAAAGAAAATTCGAAAATTAAAAATAAAATAAGATCAAAGCAAATTGAGAACTGAATCAATTAGTGAAGAAAAAGATTTTGAAAACAGCAATTAAGAAGATATGATTGAAAAATTTTTATGAAAAAGATTTGATTTTTAAAAAAAGGAAAGAGAAAAACAGCAAAAAGACACCAAACTTAAAATTTTTAGAAAATCAAACACTAAATTTTCGAAAATTTTAAGAGAAAAACACAAAGAGGACACCAAACTTAGAATTTTATGAATCAAAAAGGGACTAAGACTACGCAAAAACGAAAATTTTAAAAGAAAAATAAAAGCATGCAATTGACACCAAACTTAGAATATGAAACTAGACTCAACTAAAGACTCTAAACCAAAAAAATAAACAGTCCTAATCTAAGCAACAAGATAAGCCGTCAGTTGTCCAAACTCGAACAATCCCCGGCAACGGCGCCAAAAACTTGGTGCACGAAATTGCAATAACACTTTTGCAATCCCGCACAACTAACCAGCAAGTGCACTGGGTCGTCCAAGTAATACCTTGCGTGAGCAAGGGTCGATCCCACGGAGATTGTCGGCTTGAAGCAAGCTATGGTTATCTTGTAAATCTTAGTCAGGATATCAGAAATTATCAGGATTGATTGTAAGAAGCAAAAGAACATGTAATGGTTACTTGTACTGCAGTAATGGAGAATGGGTTGAGGTTTGGAGATGCTCCATCTTCCGAATCTCTGCTTTCCTACTGTCTTCTTCATCAAACACGCATGTCTCCTTCCATGGCAGGCTCGTGTAGGGTCTCACTGTTGTCAGCAGCTACCTCCCATCCGCGCAGTGAAAGCTAATGCACACACTCTGTCACAGTGCTGCCAATCACCGGTTTGGTTCCCTCCCCTACCGGAATAGAATCACTCTTTTGCGTCTGTCACTAACGCCCAGTAGGTTACAGGTTTGAAGCACGTCACAGTCATTCAATCATTGAATCCTACTCAGAATACCACAGACAAGGTTTAGACCTTCCGGATTCTCTTGAATGCTGCCATCAGGTCCTGCCTATACCACGAAGACTCCGATTAAAGAACCCAAGAGATAACTACTCAATCTAAGATAGAACAGAGGTGGTTGTCAGGCACGTGTTCATGGTTGAGAATGATGATGATTGTCACGGATCATCACATTCATCCGGATTAAGAACAAGTGTTATCTTAGAATGGAAGCAAGCATGATTGAATAGGAAACAGTAGTAATTGCATTAATCCATCAAGACACAGCAGAGCTCCTCACCCCAACCATGGGGTTTAGAGGCTCATACTGTGGAAAGAACGTGTACAAAATGTTATGAGGTCATAAGGTACGGATACAATGTCAAAAGATCCTATAAGTAGTAAACTAGTGTCCTAAGGTTTACAGAAATGAGTAAATGACAGAAAAATCCACTTCCGGGCCCACTTGGTGTGTGCTTGGGCTGAGCAATGAAGGAATTTCGTGTAGAGACCTTTTCTGGAGTTAAACGCTAGCTTTCATGCCAGTTTGGGCGTTTAACTCCAACTTTTATTCCAGTTCCGGCGTTTAACGCTGGAATTTCTGAGGCCGGATTGCTACGCGGGTTTGGGCCATCAAATCTTGGACAAAGTATGGACTATTATATATTGCTGGAAAGCCCAGGATGTCTACTTTCCAATGCCATTGAGAGCGCGCCAATTGGGCTTCTGTAGCTCCAGAAAATCCACTTCGAGTGCAGGGAGGTCAGAATCCAACAGCATCTGCAGTCCTTTTCAGTCTCTGGATCAGATTTTTGCTCAGGACCCTCAATTTCAGTCAGAAAATACCTGAAATCACAGAAAAACACACAAACTCATAGTAAAGTCCAGAAAAGTGAATTTTAATTAAAAACTAATAGAAATATACTAAAAACTAACTAAAAGATACTAAAAACATACTAAAAACAATGCCAAAAAGCATACAAATTATCCGCTCATCAATGTGGTATTGGCTTTCTGGGTCCGTTCCCACCATCATACTCAAACACTTACATTCTGGTGGCAGTGGACTGTGTATCTAAATGGGTAGAAGCAATTGCTACACCCACTAATGATACTAAGACCGTGCTGAAATTCCTCCAAAAACACATCTTCAGCAGGTTTGGTGTTCCCAGAGTACTAATCAGTGATGGGGGCACTCATTTCTGCAATAAACAGCTGTATTCTGCTATGGTCCGATATGGAATTAGCCACAAAGTGGCAACCCCATATCATCCACAGACAAATGGGCAAGCTGAAGTCTCTAACAGAGAGCTAAAAAGAATCCTAGAACGGACTGTAATTGCCCGTAGAAAGGATTGGGCAAAGAGCTTGGATGATGCTTGGTGCACGAAATTGTGATCACTACACAACTTTGCACAACTAACCAGCAAGTGCACTGGGTCGTCCAAGTAATAAACCTTACGCGAGTAAGGGTCGATCCCACGGAGATTGTTGGTATGAAGCAAGCTATGGTCACCTTGTAAATCTCAGTCAGGCAGACTCAAATGGGTATAGTGATAAACGAATAAAGCATAAAGATAAAGATAGAGATACTTATGTATATCATTGGTGAGAGCTTCAGATAAGCGTATGAAGATGCCTTCCCTTCCGTCTCTCTGCTTTCCTACTGTCTTCTTCCAATCCTTCTTACTCCTTTCCATGGCAAGCTTATGCAAGGGTTTCACCGTTGTCAGTGGCTACCTCCCATCCTCTCAGTGAAAATGTTCCTATGCTCTGTCACAGCATATGGCTAATCAGCTGTCGGTTCTCGGTCAAGCCGGAATAGAATCCAGTGATTCTTTTGCGTCTGTCACTAACGCCCCGCCTGCTAGGAGTTTGAAGCACGTCACAGTCATTCAATCATTGAATCCTACTCAGAATACCACAGATAAGGTTAGACCTTCCGGATTCTCTTGAATGCCGCCATCAGTTCTCGCCTATACCACGAAGATTCCGGTTAAAGAATCCAAGAGATAAACACTAGAGCCTTGTTGCTTGTAGAACAGAAGTGGTTGTCAGTCACTTTGTTCATAAGTGAGAATGATGATGAGTGTCACGGATCATCACATTCATCAAGTTGAAGAACAAGTGATATTTTGGAACAAGAACAAGCAGAATTGAATAGAAGAACAATAGTAATTGCATTAATACTCGAGGTACAGCAGAGCTCCACACCTTAATCTATGGTGTGTAGAAACTCCACCGTTGAAAATACATAAGAACAAGAGTGATCATTGGTTTCGGCCCCAAAGAGGGAACCAGAAGAACCAAGATGAAAATACAATAGTAAAAGGTCCTATATATAGAAAACTAGTAGCCTAGGGTGTACAGAGATGAGTAAATGACATAAAAATCCACTTCCGGGCCCACTTGGTGTGTGTGCTTGGGCTGAGCAATGAAGCATTTTCGTGTAGAGACTCTTCTTGGAGTTAAACGCCAGCTTTTATGCCAGTTTGGGCGTTTAACTCCCATCTAGGTGCCAGTTCCGGCGTTTAACGCTGGAATTTCTTGAGGTGACTTTGAACGCCGGTTTGGGCCATCAAAACCTGGGCAAAGTATGGACTATCATGTATTGCTGGAAAGCCCAGAATGTCTACTTTCCAACGCCGTTGAGAGAGCGCCAATTGGGCTTCTGTAGCTCCAGAAAATCCACTTCGAGTGCAGGGAGGTCAGAATCCAACAGCATCTGCAGTCCTTTTCGGTCTCTGAATCAGATTTTTGCTCAGGTCCCTCAATTTCAGCCAGAAAATACCTGAAATCACAGAAAAACACACAAACTCATAGTAAAGTCCAGAAAAGTGAATTTTAACTAAAAACTAATAAAAATATACTAAAAACTCAACTAAAACTACCAAAAACATACTAAAAACAATGCCAAAAAGGGTACAAATTAACCGCTCATCACAACACCAAACTTAAATTGTTGCTTGTCCCCAAGCAACTGAAAATCAAATAAGATAAAAAGAAGAGAATATACTATAGACTCCAAATTATCAATGAAACTTAGCTCCAAATTAGATGAGCGGGACTAGTAGCTTTTTGCCTCCGAACAGTTTTGGCATCTCACTTTATCCTTTGAAATTCAGAATGATTGGCTTCTTTAGGAACTCAGAATCCAGATAGTGTTATTGATTCTCCTAGTTAAGTATGATAATTCTTGAACACAGTTACTTATTGAGTCTTGGCCGTGGCCCAAAGCACTCTGTCTTCCAGTATTACCACCGGATACATACATGCCACAGACACATAATTGGGTGAACCTTTTTAGATTGTGACTCAGCTTTGCTAAAGTCCCCAATTAGAGGTGTCCAGGGTTCTTAAGCACACTCTTTTTGCCTTGGATCACAACTTTATTTCTTTCTTTTTCTTTCTTTTTCTTTTTTCTCCCTTTTTTTCGTTTTTTTTTGTATTCACTGCTTTTTCTTGCTTCAAGAATCATTTTTATGATTTTTCAGATCCTCAGTAACATGTCTCCTTTTCCATCATTCTTTCAAGAGCCAACAATTTTAACATTCATGAACAACAAATTCAAAAGACATATGCACTGTTCAAGCATACATTCAGAAAACAATAAGTATTGTCACCACATCAAACTAATTAAGCTAGTTTTAAAGATGAATTCGAAATCCTGCACTTCTTGTTCTTTTGTGATAAAAACAGTTTTCATTTAAGAAATGTGATGGATTCATAGGACATTCATAACTTTAAGGCATAGACACTAAGACACTAATGATCATAAGACACAAACATGGACAAACATAAAGCACAATTTTCGAAAAACAGAAAATTAAAGAACAAAGAGATTAAAGAACGGGTCCACCTTAGTGAGGGCGGCTTGTTCTTCCTCTTGAAGGTCTTATGGAGTGCTTGAGCTCCTCAATGTCTCTTCCTTGTCTTTGTTGTTCCTCTCTCATGATTCTTTGATCTTCTCTAATTTCATGGAGGAGGATGGAATGTTCTTGATGCTCCACCCTTAGTTGTCCCATGTTGGAACTCAATTCTCCTAGGGAAGTGTTAATTTGCTCCCAATAGTCTTGTGGAGGAAAGTGTATCCCTTGAGGTATCTCAGGGATCTCATGATGAGAGGGGTCTCTTGTTTGCTCCATAATTTTCTTAATGATGGGCTTGAGGTCATGCCTTCTCAGTTGAACCGGCTTTCCTCTTGAATATCTCTTCCATTGAGCGCCCTCTTCACAAATGTCTGTGAGGACTTGGTCCAACCTTTGATCAAAGTTGACCCTTTTTGAGTTTGAAAGGGACCTTATGGATCACCTTCTTCATGGCCACAACTTTATAGAAGTGGTCTTGATGCACCCTTGAGATGAATCTCTCCATCTCCCATGACTCGGAGGTGGAAGCTTTTGCCTTCCCTTTCCTCTTTCTAGAGGTTTCTCCGGCCTTGGATGCCATAAATGGTTATGGAAAAATAAAAAGCAATGCTTTTACCACACCAAACTTAAAAGGTTTGCTCGTCCTCGAGCAAAAGAAGAAAGAAGAGAGTAGAAGAAGAAGGAATGAGGAAGAAGGGAATGGCTTTGTGTTTCGGCCATTATGGGTGGGTATGGGTGGAAAAGTGGTTTGAATTTGAAGGGTGAGGTAGGTGAGGTTTTATGAAGGATGGATGTGAGTGGTGAAGAGTTTTTGGGAAGAGGTGTTGAGGTGATTGGTGAATGGGTGAAGAAGAGAGAGAGTGGTGGGGTTGGTGGGAATCCTGTGGGGTCCACAGATCCTGAGGTGTCAAGGAAAAGTCATCCCTGCACCAAATGGCATTCAAAATCACATTTTGAGCCATTTCTGGCGTTAAACGCCGGGCTGATGCCCATTCCTGGCGTTTAACGCCAGGTTCTTGCCCTTTTCTGGCGTTTAACGCCTGTCTGGTGCCCCTTTCTGGCGTTAAACGCCCAGAATGGTGCCAGACTGGGCGTTAAACGCCCAACTGCTAGCCTCACTGGCGTTTAAACGCCAGTGGGTTCTTCCTCCAGGGTGTGCTGTTTTTCTTCCTGTTTCTCATTCTGTTTTTGCTTTTTCAATTGATTTTGTGTCTTCTTATGATCATCAACCTACAAAATAAAATAAAATAACAAAAGAAAATAGATAAAATATAACATTGGGTTGCCTCCTAACAAGCGCTTCTTTAATGTCAGTAGCTTGACAGATGGCTCTCATGGAGCCTCACAGATACTCAGAGCAATGTTGGAACCTCCCAACACCAAACTTAGAGTTTGAATGTGGGGGTTCAACACCAAACTTAGAGTTTGGTTGTGGCCTCCCAACACCAAACTTAGAGTTTGACTGTGGGGGCTCTGCTTGACTCTGATTTGAGAGAAGCTCTTCATGCTTCCTCTCCATGGTGACAGAGGGATATCCTTGAGCCTTAAACACATAGGATTTTTCATTCACTTGAATGATCAGTTCACCTCCATCAACATCAATCACAGCCTTTGCTGTGGCTAGGAAGGGTCTGCCAAGGATGATGGATTCATCCATGCACTTCCCAGTCTCTAGGACTATGAAATTAGTAGGGATGTAATGGTCTTCAACTTTTACCAAAACATTCTCTACAAGTCCATGAGCTTGTTTTCTTGAGTTGTCTGCCATCTCTAGTGAGATTCTTGCAGCTTGCACCTCAAAGATCCCTAGCTTCTCCATTACAGAGAGAGGCATGAGGTTTACACTTGACCCTAAGTCACACAGAGCCTTCTTGAAGGTCATGGTGCCTATGGTACAAGGTATGGAAAACTTCCCAGGATCTTGTCTCTTTTGAGGTAATTTCTGCCTAGACAAGTCATCCAGTTCTTTGGTGAGCAAAGGAGGTTCATCCTCCCAAGTCTCATTTCCAAACAACTTGTCATTTAGCTTCATGATTGCTCCAAGGTATTTAGCAACTTGCTCTTCAGTGACATACTCATCCTCTTCAGAGGAAGAATACTCATTAGAGCTCATGAAAGGCAGAAGTAAGTCCAATGGAATCTCTATGGTCTCATTTTGAGCCTCAAATTCCCATGGTTCCTCATTGGGGAACTCAGTGGAGGTCAGTGCACGCCCATTGAGGTCTTTCTTAGTGGCGTTCACTTCCTCTCCTTCCTCTCCAAATTCGGCCATGTTAATGACCTTGCACTCTCCTTTTGGATTTTCTTCTGTATTGCTTGGAAGAGTACTTGGAGGGAGTTCAGTAATTTTCTTGCTCAGCTGTCCCACTTGTGCCTCCAAATTCCTAATGGAGGACCTTGTTTCAGTCATGAAACTTTGAGTGGTTTTGATTAGATCAGAGACCATGGTTGCTAAGTCAGAGGGGTTCTGCTTAGAGTTCTCTGTCTGTTGCTGAGAAGATGATGGAAAAGGCTTGCCATTGCTAAACCTGTTTCTTCCACCATTATTGTTATTGAAACCTTGTTGAGGTCTCTCTTGATTCTTCCATGAGAAATTTGGGTGATTTCTCCATGAAGAATTATAGGTGTTTCCATAGGGTTCTCCAAGGTAATTCACCTCTTCCATTGAAGGGTTCTCAGGATCATAAGCTTCTTCTTCAGATGAAGCATCCTTAGTACTGCTTGGTGCATTTTGCATTCCAGACAGACTTTGAGAAATCAAATTGACTTGTTGAGTCAATATCTTGTTCTGAGCCAAAATGGTATTCAGAACATCAATCTCAAGAACTCCTTTCTTCTGACTTGTCCCATTGTTCACAGGATTCCTTTCAGAAGTGTACATGAATTGGTTATTTGCAACCATTTCAATGAGCTCTTGAGCTTCTGTGGGCGTCTTCTTCAAATGAAGAGATCCTCCAGCAGAGCTATCCAAAGACATCTTGGATAGTTCAGAGAGACCATCATAGAAAATACCTATGATGCTCCATTCAGAAAGCATGTCTGAAGGATATTTTCTGATCAATTGTTTGTATCTTTCCCAAGCTCCATAGAGGGATTCTCCATCCTTCTGTCTGAAGGTTTGGACTTCCACTCTAAGCTTACTCAATTTTTGGGGTGGAAAGAACTTTGCCAAGAAGGCATTGACTAGCTTTTCCCAAGAGTCCAGGCTTTCTTTAGGTTGTGAGTCCAACCATGTCCTAGCTCTGTCTCTTACAGCAAAAGGGAATAGCATAAGTCTATAGACCTCAGGGTCTACCCCATTAGTCTTGACAGTGTCACAGATTTGCAAGAACTCAGCTAAGAACTGATGAGGATCTTCCAATGGAAGTCCATGGAACTTGCAATTCTGTTGCATTAGAGAAACTAATTGAGGCTTAAGCTCAAAGTTGTTTGCTCCAATGGCAGGGATAGAGATGCTTCTCCCATAGAAGTCGGGAGTAGGTGCAGTGAAGTTACCCAGCACCTTCCTTGCATTGTTGGCATTGTTGTTGTTTTCGGCTGCCATGTCTTCTTCTTCTTTGAAGAATTCGGTCAGGTCCTCTACAGAGAGTTGTGCCTTAGCTTCTCTTAGCTTTCGCTTCAAGGTCCTTTCAGGTTCAGGGTCAGCTTCAACAAGAATGCCTTTGTCTTTGTTCCTGCTCATATGAAAGAGAAGAGAACAAGAAAATATGGAATCCTCTATGTCACAGTATAGAGATTCCTTGAAGTGTCAGAGGAACAGAAAAGTAGAAGACAGAAGTAGAAGATTCGAACTTATCAAAGAAGATGGAGTTCAAATTTTTGCATTAAGGGATAGTGTTAGTCCATAAATAGAAGGATGTGGGAAGAGAGGAAGAAATTTTCGAAAATCAAGTGAAGTATTTTGAAAACATTTTTGAAAAACTTTAATTAATTTTCGAAAACAAAAGTGGGAAAGAAGTAAAGTGATTTTTGAAAAAGATTTTGAAATTAGAAATTAAAAAGATTTGATTGAAAACTATTTTGAAAAAGATGTGATTAAAAAGATATGATTGAAAAGTTATGGTTTTAAAAAGATATGATTGAAAAGATATGATTTTGAAAACAATTTAAAAAGATTTGATTTTAAAAATTAATGACTTGCCTAACAAGAAAAGATATGATTCAAACATTAAACCTTTCTCAACAGAAAAGGTAACATACTTGAAATGTTGAATTAAATCATTAATTGATAGCAAGTATCTTTGAAAAAGGAAAGAAATTGATTTTGAAAACATTTGATTGAAAAGATATGATTTGATTTTGAAAAACTTTGAAAACTTGAAAAAAAAATTGATTTGAAAACAAAATCTTCCCTCTTGAGCCATCCTGGCGTTAAACGCCCAGAATGGTGCACATTCTGGCGTTTAACGCCCAAAACTCTACCCTTTTGGGCGTTAAACGCCCAGCCAGGCACCCTGGCTGGCGTTTAAACGCCAGTCTGTCTTCTTCACTGGGCATTTTTGAATGCCCAGCTTTTTCTGTGTGATTCCTCTGCAGTATGTTCTGAATCTTCAATTCTCTGTATTATTGACTTGAAAAGACACAAATTAAAAATATTTTTGGATTTTTAATAATGAGGAATAATCAAAATGCAACTAAAATCAAATAACAATGCATGCAAGACACCAAACTTAGCAGTTTGTATACTACTGACACTAACAAGATGAGAATGCATATGAGAAACAACAAAAATACTCAAGTCAATAGAATTCAAAGATCAAAACAAGAAAATCATCAAGAACAACTTGAAGATTAATGAAGACACATGCATAAATTCGAAAAATGCAAGAAGAACAGAAACATGCAATTGACACCAAACTTAAAATGAGACACTAGACTTAAACAAGAAATGTTTTTGGTTTTTATGATTTTGTAATTTTTTTTTTTGGTTTTTTTCGAAAATTAAGTGGAAAAGAAATAAAGGTATCAAAATTCTTAATGAGAATTCCAGGAATCATGCAATGTTAGTCTAAAGCTTTAGTCTAAAGGAATTAGACATAGCTAGCCAAGCTTCAGCAGGACATTGCATTCAAGAGCTAAATTGATGAGGATCAATCAGCTTTGGTGATGATAAGAACATCACCTTGAAACACTAGAATTCATTCTTAAGAACTCTGAAAAAAAATACCTAATCTAAGCAACAAGATGAACCGTCAGTTGTCCATACACAAAACAATCCCCGGCAACGGCGCCAAAAACTTGGTGCTGTTGCCGGATTTTGGCACTGATGTTACCGGACCAAAAGCTTGCTCAAAACTCGAACAATCCCCGGCAACGGCGCCAAAAACTTGGTGCACGAAATTGTGATCACTACACAACTTTGCACAACTAACCAGCAAGTGCACTGGGTCGTCCAAGTAATAAACCTTACGCGAGTAAGGGTCGATCCCACGGAGATTGTTGGTATGAAGCAAGCTATGGTCACCTTGTAAATCTCAGTCAGGCAGACTCAAATGGGTATAGTGATAAACGAATAAAGCATAAAGATAAAGATAGAGATACTTATGTATATCATTGGTGAGAGCTTCAGATAAGCGTATGAAGATGCCTTCCCTTCCGTCTCTCTGCTTTCCTACTGTCTTCTTCCAATCCTTCTTACTCCTTTCCATGGCAAGCTTATGCAAGGGTTTCACCGTTGTCAGTGGCTACCTCCCATCCTCTCAGTGAAAATGTTCCTATGCTCTGTCACAGCATATGGCTAATCAGCTATCGGTTCTCGGTCAGGCCGGAATAGAATCCAGTGATTCTTTTGCGTCTGTCACTAACGCCCCGCCTGCTAGGAGTTTGAAGCACGTCACAGTCATTCAATCATTGAATCCTACTCAGAATACCACAGATAAGGTTAGACCTTCCGGATTCTCTTGAATGCCGCCATCAGTTCTCGCCTATACCACGAAGATTCCGGTTAAAGAATCCAAGAGATAAACACTAGAGCCTTGTTGCTTGTAGAACAGAAGTGGTTGTCAGTCACTTTGTTCATAAGTGAGAATGATGATGAGTGTCACGGATCATCACATTCATCAAGTTGAAGAACAAGTGATATCTTGGAACAAGAACAAGCAGAATTGAATAGAAGAACAATAGTAATTGCATTAATACTCGAGGTACAGCAGAGCTCCACACCTTAATCTATGGTGTGTAGAAACTCCACTGTTGAAAATACATAAGAACAAGAGTGATCATTGGTTTCGGCCCCAAAGAGGGAACCAGAAGAACCAAGATGAAAATACAATAGTAAAAGGTCCTATATATAGAAAACTAGTAGCCTAGGGTGTACAGAGATGAGTAAATGACATAAAAATCCACTTCCGGGCCCACTTGGTGTGTGCTTGGGCTGAGCAATGAAGCATTTTCGTGTAGAGACTCTTTTTGGAGTTAAACGCCAGCTTTTATGCCAGTTTGGGCGTTTAACTCCCATCTAGGTGCCAGTTCCGGCGTTTAACGCTGGAATTTCTTGAGGTGACTTTGAACGCCGGTTTGGGCCATCAAATCTTGGGCAAAGTATGGACTATCATATATTTCTGGAAAGCCCAGGATGTCTACTTTCCAAAGCCGTTGAGAGCGCGCCAATTGGGCTTCTGTAGCTCCAGAAAATCTACTTCGAGTGCAGGGAGGTCAGAATCTAACAGCATCTGCAGTCCTTTTCGGTCTCTGAATCAGATTTTTGCTCAGGTCCCTCAATTTCAGCCAGAAAATACCTGAAATCACAGAAAAACACACAAACTCATAGTAAAGTCCAGAAAAGTGAATTTTAACTAAAAACTAATAAAAATATACTAAAAACTCAACTAAAACTACCAAAAACATACTAAAAACAATGCCAAAAAGGGTACAAATTAACCGCTCATCAATGCTCTGTGGGCATACAAAACAGCATTCAAGACTCCAATAGGAACCTCTCCATACCAACTTGTGTATGGCAAGGCCTGTCATCTGCCCGTGGAACTGGAACATAAAGCCTACTGGCAACCAGATTCCTAAACCTGGATGCTAAGTTAGCCGGTGAAAAAAGATTACTCTAGCTAAATGAGCTAGATGAATTTAGACTCAGTGCCTTTGAAAATGCAAAAAATTATAAGGAAAAGGCAAAGAAGTGGCATGACAAGAAGTTGTCATCAAGAGTCTTTGAGCCAAGACAAAAAGTTCTGCTCTTCAACTCTAGGCTCAGACTATTCCCGGGAAAACTTAAATCCTGGTGGAGGGGTCCGTATGTAATTACAGGAGTGTCACCATATGGATATGTTGAGCTTCAGGATACTGATTCTGACAAAAAGTTCATTGTTAATGGACAGAGGATCAAGCATTATCTTGAAAGCAATTTTGAGCAAGAATGCTCAAAACTGAGGCTTGAATGATTCTCAGTGAAGGTCCAGCTAAAGACAATAAAGAAGCGCTTGCTGGGAGGCAACCCAGTCATTAGCAGGTTATCTGTTTTGTTTAATCAAAGTTTGATACATACTCTCAAAGGGCAATTATCAAAATTGAAGGAATTCACAGAGTTACAGAAGGATTCAGTGCAAAAAGCAGAGAAAAGGAGCTTGCTGGCGAAAAAATGCCAGTAAGGGGTACTTTGGGCGTTTAACGCCCAAAATGGCACATTTTGGGCGTTAAACGCCAGAATGGGCACCATTCTGGGCGTTTAACGCCAGGTGTGCAGTATCCTGGGCGTTTAGCAAAACGCCCAGTGATGAAGGGGTTTCTGGCGTTTAACACCAGCCAGGGTACCTGGCTGGATGTTAAACGCCCAAATTGGCCAACATTTGGGTGTTAAACGCCAGAATTTTCTACATAAATACATTTCAAACTTTCATCATTCACCTTCAAATTTTCAAAATTAAAATCATTCTTCAAATCTCTTTCAAATCCTTTCCAAATCTTCTTCAAAAAAAACTCAAATATGTCTCAATTTCTTTCCATATCTTCTCAAATCTCCTTCAAAATTTTTGAACTCTCTCTCCCTTCCTTATAAATATATGTTCGGCCACACCCCCTCCCCCACCATTCGAATTTGCTCTCCTCCTCTCTCTCCTCTTTCCTTTCTTTTGCTTGAGGACAAGCAAACCTCTAAGTTTGGTATGTTTTTCCGTGATCACTAAGTTAAGGCTCATCAAGATCATGGCCCCCAAAGGAAAATAAACCAATTCAAGAGGCAAGAAAGAGAATGCTCCAAAAGACCTTTGGAGTCAAGAGAAGTTCTTAACCAAAGAACATGCAGACCATTACCACAAAATAATGGGTCTAAGGTCAGTGATCCCGAAAGTTAAATTTGATCTGAAAGAAGATGAATATCCGGAGATCCAAGAGCAAATTTGAAACAGAGGATGGGAAGTTCTAACCAACCCTGAGACAAAGGTTGGGAGAAATATGGTTCAGGAATTCTACTCAAATCTGTGGCTGACAGATAAGCAGAGAATGACTGGAACCGCTTTTCATACCTACAGAATCATGGTCAGAGGGAGAATTATTTACTTCCATCTGGACAAAATAAGAGAGGTCTTCAAATTACCTTAACTACAAGATGATCCTGAATCCTTTAATAGGAGAATGGTGAGAGTAGATAAGGGGTTGGATCAAGTTCTAGAGGACATATGCCTCCCTGGAACCAAGTGGATGACCAATTCAAAAGGTGTCCCAAACCAACTCAAGAGGGGAGATCTCAAACCAGTTGCAAGAGGCTGGTTGGACTTCATAGGGCGTTCTATCTTGCCCACTAGTAACCGTTCTAAAGTTACTATCAAGAGAGCAGTGATGATTCATTGTATTATGCTGGGAAAAGAAGTGGAGATTCATCATCTGATTGCTTGTGAGATCTACACAATTGCAAACAAGAACTCCACTGAAGCCAAACTGGCTTACCCAAGCTTAATCTCTTTGCTATGTAAAGAGGCTGGGGTGAGGATGGGAGTAGATAAATTCATCCCAATTGAGCACCCAATCACCAAGAGGTCAATGGAAGGACAAATGCAAGATAACTCTATCAAAAGGAGGGCGCAGGAGTTCCTACCTGAACTTCCTAAAATTGACTACTGGACTCGTCTAGAAGCATCTGTTGCCAAGCTGCAAGAAGCTATGGAACAAATTAAGGAAGAACAGCAGAATCAAAACTGCATGCTCTGCAAATTGCTGAAAGAACAAGAGAAGCAGGGGCGTGAGCTACAGGAGTTGAAGCGCCAAAAGCTCTCCCTTGAAGGGTCAAATACCCCACAAGTTGAGGGAGCATCCACTTCTCAAAATCAAGGTTGTTGAGTCCTAACTCTGTGATAACCTCTATCATTAGGAGTCTATTTAAATTTTTGTTTTCTATTACTATTAGTCTTATCTTATATCTATTTTTGAGTCTTGTTCTTAATTCGTGATTAATAAAAATTTAAGGTTCATGTCTTAAAGCTATGAATGTCCTATAAATTCATTACCTCTCTTAAATGAAAAATGCTTTAATCACAAAAGAACAAGAAGTACAGAATTTCGAATTCATCTTTGAAACTAATTGAATTAGTTTGATGTGGTGACAATACTTTTTGTTTTCTGAATGAATGCTTGAACAGTGCATATGTCTTTTGAATTTATTGTTTTAAGAATGTTAAAATTGTTGGCTCTTGAAAGAATGATGGAAAAGGAGAAATGTTATTGAAGATCTGAAAAATCATCAAATTGATTCTTGAAACAAGAAAAAGCAGTGAATACAAAAAAAAAACGAAAAAAAAGAGAGAAGAGGAAAAAGAAAAAGAAAAAAAATAATAAAGTTGTGATCCAAGGCAAAAAGAGTGTGCTTAAGAACCCTGGACACCTCTAATTGGGGACTTTAGCAAAGCTGAGTCACAATTTGAAAAGGTTCACCCAAGTATGTGTCTGTGGCATATATGTATCCGGTGGTAATACTGGAAGACAGAGTGCTTTGGGCCACAGCCAAGACTCATAAAGTAGCTATGTTCAAGAATCATCATACTTAACTAGGAGAATCAATAACACTATCTGAGCTCTGAGTTCCTATAGATGCCAATCATTCTAAACTTCAAAGGATAAAGTGAGATGCCAAAACTGTTCAGAAGCAAAAAGCTACTAGTCCCGCTCATCTAATTGGAGCTAAGTTTCTTTGATATTTTGGACTCTATAGTATATTCTCTTCTTTTTATTCTATTTTGAGTTTCAGTTGCTTGGGGACAAGCAACAATTTAAGTTTGTTGTTGTGATGAGCGGATAATTTATACGCTTTTTGGCATTGTTTTTAGTATATTTTTAGTATATTTTAGTTAGTTTTTATTACATTTTCATTAGTTTTTAGTTAAAATTCACTTTTCTGGGCTTTACTATGAGTTTGTGTGTTTTTCTGTAATTTCAGGTATTTTCTGGCTGAAATTGAGGGACCTGATCAAAAATCTGATTCAGAGGCTGAAAAGGACTGTAGATGCTGTTGGATTCTGACCTCCCAGCACTCGAAGTGAATTTTCTTGAGCTACAGAAATTCAATTGGCGCGCTTTTAATTGCGTTGGAAAGTAGACATTCTGGGCTTTCCAGCAATGTATAATAGTCCATACTTTGCCTGAGATTTGATGGCCCAAACCGGCGTTGCAAAATCGGCTTCAGAAATCCCGGCGTTAAACGCCGGAACTGGCACAAAAATTGGAGTTAAACGCCCAAACTGGCATAAAAGCTGGCGTTTAACTCTAGAAAAAGTCTCTACACATGAAAGCTTCAATGCTTAGCCCAAGCACACACCAAGTGGACCCCGGAAGTGGATTTTTACGTCATTTACTCATTTCTGTATACCCTAGGTTACTAGTTCACTATTAATAGGACCTTTTGATATTGTATCTCTACCTCATGACACTTTACACGTTTCTCATTGTATCTTCTACGGCATGAGTCTCTAAACCCCATGGTTGGGGGTGAGGAGCTCTGCTGTGTCTTGATGGATTAATGCAATTACTACTGTTTTTCATTCAATCATGCTTGCTTCCATTCTAAGATATCACTTGTTCCTAAACCTGATGAATGTGATGATCCGTGACACTCATCATCATTCTCAACTATGAACGTGTTCCTGACAACCACCTCCATTCTACCTTAGATTGAGTAGATATCTCTTGGATTCCTTAATCAGAATCTTCGTGGTATAAGCTAGAATTGATGGCTGTAGATCATTCATCAGGAGGTTCTTTAAACAAGAAGAAAACCGTTGAAGAAGCCATAGATGTCATTGAAACAGTTGCTGAGAATGACTATTTCTATGCCTCTGAAAGAAGTAACACTAGAGGAGTAATGGAGCTGAACCACATGGATGCACTGTTAGCCCAAAACAAGATGATCACCAAGCAGCTAGCAGATCTTACCAAGAAGGTGGAAGAGAACCAAGTTGCAGCAGCCATCACCTCATCACCAACTCATGAAGGAGTAAACATAGGAGAAGAAGGTGACTGGGAGCAAGCCAACTATGTGGGAAATTCACCTAGACAAGTCCATGATCCATACTCTAAAACATACAACTCTGGATGGAGAAATCACCCCAACTTTGGATGGGGAAACCAACAAGACCAAGGACAAGATCCGAGACATTCCAACTTCAACTCCAACAACAATGCCACTCTTCAAAACACCTCACAGAGATATTACCAACATCCATCTAACCAACCTCCTCAACCACCTAATCTCAACCCACCATCATCCACAGATGATAGGCTTTCAAAGATTGAGGCTCTACTTGAAAACATGTGCAGAGAAGTCCAAGACAACAAGGTGTTTAAGGAAGAAGTGCGAGCCAACATCAAGAATCAAGGAGAAAACATCAAGAGATTAGAGTCCCAAGTAGGCTATCTATCTCAACAAATTCCCAAACCCACTGATGGATTCCCCAGTGATACAGAAAAGAATCCAACAGGAGAACCAAAGAAAGTGAGATGGGAAGAATGCAAAATGATAACCACAAGTGATGAGGGAAGTATGAATGGAGTAGAACACCTCCAAAATAACCAACAGGAAAATCAAGAGGAAGGAAGCTGTGCAACTCCACTCACATCCAAGGAAGAGCTAAAGAAAAAGGAGGCATTGAACCCATATGCACCCTTTCCCCACAGGCTTAAAGGTGGTGTAGCAGGGAGAATGTACTCAAGGTTTCTTGATATGTTTGCATCTTTAGATGTAAATATACCCTTCATTAAAGCCCTCCAACAGATGCCCTTCTACATCAAGTATATAAAGGAGCTACTAGCCAGAAAAAGTCCATTGAAGGGTGGACAAACAATCAAGATGAACAGAGATTGTAGTGCTTTCATTCAACCAGGACCACCCACAAAGAAGGAGGATCCAGGAAGCTTCCACATTCCTTGTGCCATAGGAGAAAAAATGATTGATAAAGGACTTTGTGACTTGGGAGCAAGCATCAACTTAATGCCTCTCTCTCTCATGAAGAAGCTCCAAATCAATGAACTAACTCCTACTGATGTAATTATCAGATTGGCGGACAAAACCCAAAAACAAGCAGTAGGAGTAGTTGAAAATGTGCTGGTGAAGGTTGGGAGCTACTATCTTCCCACAGATTTTGTTGTTTTGGAAATGGATGAGAATCCTATTTACCCCATCATTCTGGGAAGACCCTTTCTAGCCACAGCTAGAGCACTCATAGATATAGAACGAGGAGAGTTAGTGCTGAGAATACATGATGAGCAGCTCGCTTTCAATGTTTACAACCTCTCACAAGGAGCAGATCACAAAGACAATAAGATGATAGAAGAGCCAAACGAGGAAGCACAAACAACACAATTGGAAGCCCCATTGGTTGAGAAGCCATATAGTCAGAAAGAACCATGTTCAAAGGTGATCCAAGAGGAACCAGACCCACCAGAGTCATGCAAGATCAATAACAAGAATCCCCTAGAGAAAGAATCCATAAAAAACAAGAAAACATCAATGGAAACAAGGAAAAGAATTCCAAAAGGATGGAGAAATAAGAAAATTCCTACAGAAAATTTCTCACCAGGTGATGAAGTTATTTCTACATACTTTCCATCTATACCACCTCACCTACCCACTATTCCATATCAGCTACCTCCTGTGTATACTATCAATAAAATCTTATCCTTAGAGCATCTGGAGCTCGTCAACAAAGCTAACGGATATAGATTCACTGCAAGAGGAGAGGACTTCAAGCACTATCAACCACCTTGACAAAGAACCAAACGTCAAGCTAATGACGCTAAAGACGCGCTTCATGGGAGGCAACCCATGTTCTATAACTCTCTCTTTCTTAAATTTCTAACAAGAGCAACAAAACAATTTCCATGGAATTTCAATCCAACTTTGACAACTAATATAAAGTTCCTCCATATGCAACTTATAGTACATGATAAGTTTGGTGTTCAAACACATCAATTGAGGTTTGAACACACTTTATGAGAATGATTTATGTCCCAAACTTGTTGTACCATAGGATCACAAACAAGTTTGGTGTGCTGACGTGCATTCTTGAGAAGCTTAACAATTAGTTGAGTTTCTTCTTCTTAAAAAAAAAAAGAGAGAGAGGAGAGATAATTTTGCTTCGTTAGTTCACCTTTTGAATTTTCCCACCAATTGTACAACTAATCTTCACATTCTCTCTTTGTCATATATAGGGAATCAAAAAGGACATTGATGGTACTTGATAGGACAAGAGGTTCGGCCGCTACACCAAGGGAATCTCACACTTGTCCTCATAGGGAATGTCCTTGGAAGTGTTGCCATGCAACATTGGGAATGGATGGCTTTGGAGACCAAATCAAGACCCCCATAAAGGAGCTGATCCTTGTGCTCCTTCAATCTTAAAACCCCAACCGTCCACTATCAAACACCATCATCAATCCACACCCTTCAATCAATTGCCATTTTCCTATTTAAACCTCTTCACACAACCCCTCCATACACATTTATACTCACCATTTCCACTCTCTCCTTTCGGTTCTACACACACTACACACATCACTCCTCACCAAAGCTTCACATACACCCTCATAGCCATCTTGAGAATAACCAACATAGCAACTATCTTACATGGCATCATCAAGCTCCAAGAGACAAAAAGAGAAGGGACCCATAGAACATCCTCCTTTTGATGAAGTGCGGTTTAGAACATTTCATCATGCACTTCAATATGGATGGATGGCTGACAAAGAAATCATTTATGAACTGGGCTTCCAAGTAACAAAAATTGAGTGTCCAGAGATCATGGAGAAGGTGGAGCAACGTCGCTGGGAGCTCCTTACCGATCCGATCACAAGGGTGAATGCAACTCTAGTAAGAAAGTTCTATGCAAATGCAGTTAGGCAAGACAAGGCGGATGACTCATACACAAGTTTTGTGAGAGGGGTCATGGTGAATTTTAGTCCTATGACTATCATGAGACTGCTGAAGTTGAGAATAATCTCTTTTGAAGAGGAGAGCTATCACTCAAGAATGGACAAACCTCCCAATTATGACCAGATTATACAAGATGTATGTGTGCCAGGAGCCGATTGGGAAAAAGGTCCCAAGAGAAAACCCAAATTTATAAAAAGAGGAGATCTCCTCCCAGAGGCTAAAGGTTGGTTTGAAATTGTAAGGAGATCCATCCTTCCAGCCGGAAATAACTCAGAGGTAAATCTCAAGAGAGCAACGATGTTACAATGTATAATGAAAGGATGAGAGATCAAGGTTCATGAAATCATAGCCCAAGGCATTCGAAAGTTTGCTGAGAAGAGTGATTCTGGAGGAAAGTTGGGTTATCCCAGCACTATTTTTCTTCTTTGCAGACTGGCCAGGGTGATATTCGAGGATGTGAACCCCGTGTGGGTAACGGTTGGTCTTCCAATCACTTATCGTCGGATGCATGCAGCTACAGCTCCACTACCTCCATGGAAGATACGAAAGAGGCCAGCCCTTCAAACTGAAGAAGAACAACCTCCACAAGAGCAACTCCCAGCCACATTAAGCATGCACCAAATGCAAGAGGCTATTGATGCTTTATCTAGGCAATGCATGGAAAACCAAGAGGCGCAAAGGGAGCTCCAAATACAATCAAGGGATCGCCATGAAAAGTCACTTTCCAGATGGATGAATCAACAAGGAAAATGGCAAAAACAACTGATAGATCAGCAATTGGAGCAAGGGAGACAATGGAGTGAATCCTTCCACAATTTGAATCAGAAACATGATCAACAACAAGAAGCCATCCAAAGGCTAATCAACATCCAAGCACATCAAGGAGTCCACATTCATGAGATGCATAGGAAACAAAGAGAACAAGCAGATCTTCTCGATGAACTTAGAACATTCTCGGAAGGAGTCTACATGAGTGAGACTGGATACCATGTGAATACCCAAGCCAGACTTGGATATCTAGTCGGACAATTGCTTAATTTGCATCCAGGAATCACAAAATATGAGGATGTAAAGGATGAATTAACACAAGTGGAGCGCGAAAGGGTTGAACAAAGTCATGAATCAGTAAGGAAGGCACTAGAAGATTGGAAATTAGCTAGAGCAAATCGGATGAGAGGAAGCACAAGTGGACAAAGCGAATCTAAAAATGGCAAGGGAGCAGAAGAGAATGAGCAGGCCGGCAAGTGAAAGGTGGTGAAGTTCCCTCTTAGTTACCTTCCTTTTCAAAGCTTTAAATAAGGAAAATCATGTATGAAATAGAACATGCTTCCATGGTAGCTTAGGATTTTCAATTATGCATTTAAGTTTCATTGCTTAGGTCTATGTTATTGAGCCTAATGCCTTGAATGCTCACTGTCATCTTGCCTACTTGTATGCTTGTCTCTTTAAGTTAATCAAAAAGAAAATGTTATGGAAAGAACAAGAATTGAGTCATTTTGTAAAGTGCATTCTATGTGTTTGTGATAGGATGATTAGTAAGCTAAGTTGGTTCACCAAGAAAGGAAAGAAAGCAACTATCCATCCTAAGTCATAAGTTTGAGACACATTCCTTGAGGCTAGCTAAATAATAAGATCCCAACAAGAAAAGAAAAAGAGTAATACAAGTGAAAATAAGAAAGGGAACACAAAAAGGAACAATGCTAGGCACCAAGGGTTTTGAAACTGAGGCATGTGTCTGTGGTGTTTATGTACAAGGGATATACTTGGATGAATAAGCTCTTAGGGGTGCCTTATCACTTGGTAACTTGGATTAACTAATCTGGGATTATCAGCTGAAAGTCCACTATCAAGAGTAACCCTTGTTACAGAGCACTTAGTAACCCAAAGAGGTGCTGGATACCAAGGTCTCAAGAAAGAAAGAATAACAAACCATGTGCCTGTGGTGTGTATGTATGAGGGAAAGAGACTTCAGGGAGTAAGTCCTTAGGGGTGTCTTAACACCTAGTACCTTAAAACCAACTGGTTTGGGAGTGTTGGCTGAAAGCTTATCATAAAAAGTCGCCCTCTTACAAAGCACCTAACAAAAAGAAAAATAAACTTTGAAAAGAAAAAAAAAGAAGGATCAATAAGAAAGAAGCCTCAAGGGATGCAATCAAGAGAGCGACTAGGAATTTGATAAAGGCTTGAAACCTAAAAGGAAATAACCTAAGTTTCTATGCATGAAACTCCATGAACCATGAATGCTATTTCCATCTTATCTTCTTGTTCTTTTATTTCATTTTTCTTATGCTTTAGTACTTGCTTAGGGACAAGCAAGCTTTAAGTTTGGTGTTGTGATGCCAGGGCATCTAGGCCAGTTTCACTGACCTTTTCTTTACTATTTTAGGGTAGTTTCATGCATTTTCCTAGTAAACAAGGCAAGTTTTGGGTGAAAATACACTTACACCTTCATTCAAGCAACTATTGTGAATTTTGCATGATTTAATGAGATTTTTTTACCAGAATTACATGATATTTTAATGATGCATAATCTCATGATTTTGGCTAGAGCTTTGATGCACTTTAATTGCTTGATTTCAGGACAAATGAAGCATGGAAGAATCACGTTAGCATTCACATTAACTTAGTTAACGTGACTACTAACGTGGGATGGCAATTGGCTTGCAACGTTAATGAGAAAAGTGATCACCAATAACGCCTGTGAAGCCATTCATAGCCTACGTTAAGAGCCACGTTAACTAAGTTAACGTGGTACTTAACGTAGAAGGAAAAGAGGACTCCACGTTAATGAGAAACGTGAACTCCAATAACGTTTCTCCTCAACGTTAGTGGTAAAAGTGAACACCACTAACGTTGGGAAACTAGGCAATGCCCCACGTTAAGAGTCACGTTAACTAAGTTAACGTGAACTCTAACGTGGACGAGGATCAACAATGCCAACGTTAGTGACACTCACTTTTGTCACTAACGTTGGATCATTTTCATTGCCTACGTTAACTCTCACGTTAAGATTATTAACGTGGAGTAGGGTTCAAAGAACCAACGTTAGTGACACTCACTTTTGTCACTAACGTTGGAAGATGGCTTCATTACTACGTTAAGAGCCACGTTAACTTAGTTAACGTGGGTTCTAACGTAGGGGCTTAAGGCAATTAGAGCGTTAGTGACAAAGGTGAGTGTCACTAACGCTCTCGAAGGTGATAGCTGCCCACGTTAAGAGCTACGTTAGCTAAGCTAACGTGAGACCTAACGTAGGGGGCAAAGGGCAAGCAACATTAATGGGAAAAGTGATTCCCATTAACGTTTGCGAAAAGGGGCACAAGCCAACGTTAATGGGAAAAGTGAGTCCCATTAACGTTGGCCAAGAATTGAGAAGGAACGTTAGAAGTCACGTTAAGACTTCTAACGTTGAGAATAATGTGGGCATATAAGGGTGGAACGTTAGTGGAAAAGGTGAATGCCACTAACGTTCTCGCACCCAGAAATGTATTCCAAGATTAATCTCACTAAGTGTCCGAGCCTAAATTCACATTTTTCTGTAAGATGGGCCCACTAAAGATGAGAATTGCTTCAACTCAAGGTCCAAAGCCCACATCCAAGACTTGAAGAAATCACTAGAAGATCATGAAGAGTAGTATATATAGGAGTAGTTTTGAACTAGCTAGAGACTTTTGGCACCTTGGAGAACTACTCTCTGCATATTTACTTTTCTGTACTTCTAGCATGGATTCTTTTTTTTCTGCCATTTTTGATTCCTAGAGCTATGAACAACTAAACCCCTTTCATTGGGTTAGGGAGCTCTGCTGTAATTTGATGGATCAATATTAGTTTTCATTCTTCTTCTTCTATCTTTTCTCTTGATTTTACTAGAAAGCTTTCAATCTTAATTCAATTGGTTAGTTATCTTGGAAAAGAAACTCTCCATAATTGGATCTCTTCGGAACCTTGGAAGAGGAATGAAGAGATCATGTTAGAATTGCTTTCTCATGCTGGACCAATTTGGGTTGGGATGGATATGTGACTATAATCCTACCAATACTTGAATTGGGAAATGTATGTGGTATAATCAGTGACCATACTTCATCTCTTCTCATGAGCAATTGACCAAGGAATTGGCTATTGATCAAGATTTGAGAGATTGGATTACCAAGGAATTGGGATTCAATCACTTAAGATTGCCAAGGAGATTAATGAATGCATTGATTGAGGAAGAGATGAGAATGAACTTGATCCGGGGAATTGCAACATCTCCTAAACCCAATGATCTCCCCATTCCTGATCTTACCCATTCTCTTTAATTTCTGCCATTTACTTTTATGAGCAATACCCCAATTCCCCATTTAAGATTCTGCACTTTAATTTCTGCTATTTACTTTCTAGTCATTTAAATTTCTGCATCTCAATCTAAATTCTGTTTAGCTCAACTAGCATATTCTTCTAACTAAAGTTGCTTGACCAATCAATCCTTGTGGGATTCGACCTCATTCTATAGTGAGTTTTACTTGACGATAATTCGTTATACTTGCCGAGGAAAATTTGTTGAGAGACAAGTTTACATGCATCAATTTCTAGTGGCAGTTCCGGCGTTTTATGCCAAAAAAGGGTCTCTAGCTGAAGTTTGAACGCCAGTTTGGGCCATCAAATCTCAAACAAAGTATGAACTATTATACATTTCTTGAAAGCCCAAGATGTCTACTTTCCAACGCAATTGAGAACGCGCCAATTGGGCTTCTGTAGCTCCATAAAATCCACTTTGAGTGTAGGAGGGTCAGAATCCAACAGCATCTGCAGTCCTTTCTCAGCCTCTGAATCAGACTTTCGCTCAGGTCCTTCAATTTCAGCCAGAAAATATCTGAAATTATAGAAAAACACACAAACTCATAGTAAATTCCAGAAATTTGATTTTTGCATAAAAATTAATAAAAATATAATAAAAAGTAACTAAAACATACTAAATGCTACCTAAAAATAATGCCAAAAAAGCGTATAAATTATCCACCATTTCTAGTGAGATTCTTGCAGCTTGTACCTCAAAGATCCTTAGTTTTTCCATTACAGCGAGTGGCATGAGGTTTATACCTGACCCCAGGTCACACAGAGCCTTCTCAAAGGTCATAGTGCCTATGGTACAAGGTATTAAGAACCTTTCGAGATCTGGTTTCTTCTGGGGTAATTTCTGCTACACCAAGGCATTCAGTTCATTGATGAGCAATGGAGGTTCATCCTCCCAAGTCTCATTACTAAATAACTTAGCATTCAGCTTCATGATTGCTCCTAGATACCCAGTAACTTGCTCTTCAGCAATATCTTCATCCTCTTCAGAGGAAGAATACTCATCAGAGCTCATGAATGGCAACAGTAAATTCAGTGGAATCTTTATGGTCTCTGTATGAGCCTCAGATTCTTTTGGTTCCTTATTAGGGGACTCCTTAGTGGTCAGTGGATGTCCATTGAGGTCTTCTTCACTGGAAATCACTGCCTCTTCCTCCTCTATAGGTTCGGCCGCTTTGGATATATTGATGGCCTTGCACTCTCTCTTTGGATTCTCTTTTGTATTGCTTGGGAGAGTACTATGAGGGATTTCAGTAACTCTTTTACTCAACTGACCCACTTGTGTCTCCAAATTTCTAATGGAGGACCTTGTTTCGGTCATGAAACTGAGAGTGGTCTTAGATAGATCAGAGACTATGGTTGCTAAGGCAGAGAAGCTCTGCTCAGAATTCTCTGTCTGTTGCTGAGGAGATGATGGAAAAGGCTTGCTATTGCCAAACCTATTTCTCCCACCATTATTATTATTGAAGCCTTGTTGAGGCTTCTGTTGATCCTTCCATGAGAAATTTGGATGATTTCTCCATGAAGGATTATAGGTGATTCCATAGGATTCTCCCATGTAATTCACCTCTTCCATTGTAGGATTCTCAGGGTCATAAGTTTCTCCTTCAGGGGAGGCTTCTTTAGTACTGCCGGATGCAGCTTGCAATCCAGTCAGATTCTGAGAAATCATATTGACTTGCTGAGTCAGTATTTTATTCTGAGCCAATATGGCATTCAGACTATCAATCTCAAGAACTCTTTTCTTCTGAGTCATCCCATTATTCACAGGATTTCTTTCAGAAGTGTACATGACCTGATTATTTGCAACCATCTTAATGAGTTCCTGGGCTTCTGCAGGGGTTTTCTTTAGATAAAGAGATCCACTAGCAGAGTGGTCCAATGACATCTTGGATAATTCAGACAGACCATCATAGAATATTCCTAAGATGCTCCATTATGGAAGCATGTCAGAAGGACACCTTCTGATCAATTGCTTGTATCTTTCCCAAGCTTCATAGAGGGATTCACCTTCCTTCTATCTGAAGGTTTGGACTTCCACTCTGAACTTGCTTATCTTTTGAGGTGGAAAGAATTTGGCCAAGAAAGCATTGACCAACTTTTCCCAAGAGTTCAGGCTTTCCCTAGGTTGTGAGTCCAACCATATCCTAGCTCTGTCTCTTACAGCAAAGAGAAAAAGCATAAGTCTGTAGACCTCGGGATCAACCCCATTGGTCTTAATAGTGTCACAGATTTGCAAGAATTCAGCTAAGAACTGATAAGGATCTTCCAGTGGAAGTCCATGAAACTTGCAATTCTGCTGCATTAGAGGAACTAATTGAGGCTTAAGCTCAAAGTTGTTTGCTCCAATTGCAGGAATTGAGATGCTTCTTCCATAGAAATTGGAAGTTGGTGCAGTAAAGTCACCAAGCATCTTCCTTGCATCTCCACCATTGTTCTCAGGTTCGGCTGCCATGTCTGCCTCTTTTTTGAAAATTGCTGTAAGATCCTCTCCGTAATGTTGTGCTTTAGCTTCTCTTAGCTTCCTCTTCAGAGTCCTTTCAGGTTCAGGATCAGCTTCAACAAGAATGTCTTTATCCCTGTTTCTGCTCATATGAAAAAGAAGAGAACAAAGAGAGTAGTTGAATCCTCTATGTCACAGTATAGAGATTCCTTTATGTGTCAGAGGAAAAGAAGAATAGAAGAATGAGGTAGAGAGAGAATAAGAAGAATTCGAACACAGAGACATGGAGATGGTTCGAATTATTATATGAGTAGAAGAGAAATGTTAGTAAATAAATAAAATAAATAGAAAGATATGAGAGAGAGTATTCGAATTTTAAGAAGAGGGAAGAGAAAAATACTTTTATTTTTATTTAATTAATTAAGTTAGTTTCGAAAATTTGAAAAAGAAATACAAAAAAAATTAAAAACTAAAACAATTTGTTAATAAAAAAGATTTTTAAAAAAGTGGTTAGTAATTTTTGAAAATTAGAAGTGGAAAAGTAGTTAGGTGGTTTTGAAAAAGATAAGAAATAGTAAACTTTTTAAAATTAAAACCAACAAGTCAAGTAGTTAGCTGAAAAATATTTGAAAATAAATTTTGAAAAGATAAGAAGTTTAGAAAAAGATTTTGAAATTAAAATTTTAAAAAGATATTATTGAAATTTATTTTGAAAAAGAATTGAAAAAGAAATTAAAAAGAATTGATTTTTAAAATTAAAGTTGATAACTTGACTAACAAGAAACTAAAAGATGTGATTCTAGAATTTAAAGATTGAACCTTTCTTAACAAGAAAGTAACAAACTTGAAATTTTTGAATCAAAACATTAATTGTTAGCAAGGATTTTCGAAAATATGAAATAAAATTAAGAAAAAGACTTTTGAAAAATTAGTTTTAAAATTTTTGAAAATATTAAAAGAAAAATGAAAAAGATTTTGAAAAATTTTAAGAATGAAATTCGAAAATCATAAAAAATGAAAAAGAATTGATTTTTGAAAAAGATTTGAAAAGATAAAGTTTTTAAATTGAAATTTTGACTTGACTAACAAGAAACAACTAAATTTTAAAAATTTTTGACCAAGTCAACTCAAAATTTCGAAAATTATGAGAAGAATAAGGAAAAGATATTTTTTTCACTTTTGTATTTTTAATGAGGAGAGAGAAAAATAACAAAATAAAACAAAACATAAAAATTTAAGATCAAAACAAATAATGCATGCAAGAACACTTTGAATGTCAAGATGAACACCAAAAACACTTTGAAGATCATGATGAACATCAAGAGCATATTTTTTTAAAATTTTTAAGAAAAGAAAGACATGCAAGTCACCAAACTTAGAAACTTTTGTATTAGAGACACTAACAATTCGAAAATGCATCAGAAAAACAAGAAAATATATAAAACAAGAAAAATTAAAGATCAACTAAGGAAAATCATCAAGAACAACTTGAAGATCAAAGAAGAACACAATGCATGATTTTTCGAAAATCTAAGAAAAATTAAAAACATGTAGTTGACACCAAACTTAAAATTTGACACTAGACTCAAACAAGAAACACAAAAATTTTTTTTGGTTTTATGATTTTATTAAAATTTTTTTTGTATTATTTTATTTTATTTTATTTTTTAAAAACTTTTTGAAAGGAAAATAAAGGTTGAAACAAGAAAGAAGGTTACCTAATCTAAGCAACAAGATGAACCGTCAGTTGTCCAAACCGTCAATTGTCCAAACTCGAACAATCCTCGGAAACGGTGCCAAAAACTTGGTGCACAGAATTGTGATCACACTTTTCACAACTCTGGTACAACTAACCAGCAAGTGCACTGGGTCGTCCAAGTAATAAAATCTTACGCGAGTAAGGGTCGATCCCACGGAGATTGCCGGCTTGAAGCAAGCTATGATCATCCTGTAAATCTTAGTCAGGCAGATTCAATTGGTTATTGATGAGCGGATAATTTGTATGCTTTTTGGCATTGTTTTTAGTAGTTTTAGTTTAGTTTTTATTATATTTTTATTAGTTTTTAATTAAAATTCACTTTTCTGGACTTTACTATGAGTTTGTGTGTTTTTCTATGATTTCAGGTATTTTCTGGCTGAAATTGAGGGACCTGAGCAAAAATCTGATTCAGAGACTGAAAAGGACTGCAGATGCTGTTGGATTCTGACCTCCCTGCACTCGAAGTGGATTTTCTGGAGCTACAGAAGCCCAATTGGCGCGCTCTCAACGGCGTTGGAAAGTAGACATCCTGGGCTTTCCAGCAATATATAATAGTCCATACTTTGTCCAAGATTTGATGGCCCAAACCGGCGTTCAAAGTCACCCTCAGAATTCCCAGCGTTAAACGCCGGAACTGGCACCTAATTGGGAGTTAAACGCCCAAACTGGCATAAAAGCTGGAGTTAAACGCCAAGAAGAGTCTCTACACGAAAAATGCTTCATTGCTCAGCCCAAGCACACACCAAGTGGGCCCGGAAGTGGATTTTTATGTCATTTACCCATCTATGTACTAGTTTTCTATAAGTAGGACCTTTTACTATTGTATCTAGGAATCTGACACACATCTTGGTAGCTATCTTTGAGTTTTATGCTATCTTAGATCATTGGGAGGCTGGCCATTCGGCCATGCCTAGACCTTATGCTTATGTATTTTCAACGGTGGAGTTTCTACACACCATAGATTAAGGTGTGGAGCTCTGCTGTACCTCGAGTATTAATGCAATTACTATTGTTCTTCCATTCAATTCCGCTTGTTCTTTTACCAAGATATCACTTGTTCTTCAACATGATGAAGGTGATGATTGACACTCATCATCATTCTCACCTATGAACAAGGTGACTGACAACCATTCTTGTTCTACAAGCATCTGAGGCTTAGTGAATATCTCTTGGATTCTTCGGAATCTTCGTGGTATAGGCAGGACCTGATGGCGGCATTCAAGAGAATCCGGAAGGTCTAAACCTTGTCTGTGGTATTCTGAGTAGGATTCAATGACTGAATGACTGTGATGTGCTTCAAACCTGTAACCTACTGGGCGTTAGTGACAGACGCAAAAGAGTTATTCTATTCCGGTAGGGGAGGGAACCAAACCGGTGATTGGCAGCACTGTGACAGAGTGTGTGCATTAGCTTTCACTGCGCGGATGGGAGGTAGCTGCTGACAACAGTGAAACCTTACACGAGCTTGCCATGGAAAGGAGTAAGAAGGATTGGATGAAGGCATTAGGAAAGCAGAGAGACGGAAGGGAAGGCATCTTCATACACTTGTCTGAAGCTCTTACACCAATGATATACATAAGTATCTCTATCCTTATCTTTTATGTTATTTTCGTTCATCACCATATACATCTGAGTTTGCCTGACTAAGATTTACAAGATGACCATAGCTTGCTTCAATACTAACAATCTCCGTGGGATCGACCCTTACTCACGTAAGGTTTATTACTTGGACGACCCAGTGCACTTGCTGGTTAGTTGTGCGAAGTTGTGTAATGCCATGGTATTGAGCCACCAAGTTCTTGGAGCCATTACCGGGGATTATTTGAGTTGTGAAAAAGTATTGTTCACAATTTCGCGACACCAAGTTTTTGGCGCCGTTGCCGGGGATTGTTCAAGTTTTGAGCAAGCTTTTGGTAACATCAGTGCCAAGATCCGGCAACAACATCAAGTTCTTGGTGTTATTGCCCGGGATTGTTTAGGCTGGACAACTGACGGTTCATCTTGTTGCTTAGATTAGGTATTAATTTTTTTTCAAAATTCTTGAAGATGAATTCTAGAGTTTCATGATGATTTGTTGAAATCTGGCTGGCTGAGAAGCCATGTCTAATCTGATTGGACCGAGGTTTCAACTTATCACCACAAGAGCTTGTTGATTCTCATCAATTTTGCTCTTGGAGCAGTGATCTGCTAAGATTTGGCTGACCTTTGGTCATGTCTAGTGTTTTGGACCGAAGCTTTCTTTGAAAGCTTGGCTGGCTGTGAAGCCATGTCTAATTCCTGGACCGGAGTCTTAGACTAGCATTGCACTGATTCCTGGAATTCTCATTAAGAATTTTGATACCTTTTCCTACTTAATTTTCGAAAAACACAAAAAAAATTTACAAAACCAAAAAGACCAAAAATATTTGATGTTTCTTGCATAAGTTTAGTGTCTCATCCTAAGTTTGGTGTCAAATGCATGTTTTTGTTATAATTTTCGAATCCATGCATATATTTCTTTGTTTTGATCTTTGAATTCTATTGACTTGAAGTATTTTGTGTGTCTCATATGCATTCTCATATTGTTAGTGTCAGTAGTATACAAACTGCTAAGTTTGGTGTCTTGCATGCATTGTTATTTGATTCATTTTGCATTTTGATTATTAAAAATCCAAAAATATTTTTAATTTGTGTCTTTTCAAGTCAATGATACAAAGAATTGAAGATTCAGAACATACTGCAGAGGAATTATACAGAAAAAGCTGAGCATTCAAAAATGCCCAGTGAAGAAGGCAGACTGGCGTTTAAACGCCAGCCAGGGTACCTGGTTGGGCGTTTAACGCCCAAAAAGGGTGCATTTTGGGCGTTAAACGCCAGAATGTATACCATTCTGGGCGTTTAACGCCAGGATGGTGCTAGGGGGAAGATTTTGTTTTCAAATCAATTTTTTTCAAAGTTTTTCAAAATCAAATCTTTTTCAAATCATATCTTTTCAATCAAATGTTTTCAAAATTAATTTCTTTCCTTTTTCAAAGATACTTACTAACAATTAATGATTTGATTCAAAATTTCAAGATTGTTACCTTTTCTGTTGAGAAAGGTTTAATGTTTGAATCATATCTTTTCTTGTTAGGCAAGTCATTAATTTTTAAAATCATATCTTTTCAAATTGTTTTCAAATCATATCTTTTAAAATTGTTTTCACATCATATCTTCTCAATCACATCTTTTTAAAAACCATAACTTTTCAATTAAATCTTTTTAACCACATCTTTTTCAAAATAGTTTTCAATCAAATCTTTTTAATTTCTAATTTCAAAATCTTTTTCAAAAATCACTTGATTTCTTTTTCACTTTTAATTTTCGAAAATTATCAATCAAATTTTCAAAATGTTTTCAAAATCTTTTAAATGAATTTTCGAAAATTCTCTTCCCTCCTTCCCACATCCTTCTATTTATGGAGTACCACTCCTTCTAAATGCACAATTCGAACCTTATCTAATTAAAGTTCGAATTCATCTTCTCCTTCTTCTTTCTATTTCTCTTTTCCTCTGACATTTCAAGGAATCTCTATACTGTGACATAGAGGACTCCACATTTTCTTGTTCTCTTCTCTATCATATGAGCAGGAGCAGAGACAAAGGCATTCTTGTTGAAGCTGACCCTGAACCCGAGAGAACCTTGAAGAGAAAGCTAAGAGAAGCCAAGGCATAACTCTCTTTAGAGGACCTGACCGAATTCTTCAAGGAAGAAGAACACATGGCAGCCGAAAACAACAACAATACCAACAATGCAAGGAAGGTGCTGGGTGACTTCACTGAACCTACTCCTGATTTTTATGGGAGAAGCATCTCTATCCCTGCCATTGGAGCAAACAACTTTGAGCTTAAGCCTCAATTAGTTTCTCTAATGCAACAGAATTGCAAGTTCCATGGACTTCCAATGGAAGATCCTCATCAGTTCTTAACTGAATTCTTGCAAATCTGTGACACAGTCAAGACTAATGGGGTTAACCCTGAGGTCTATAGACTGATGCTATTCCCTTTTGCTGTAAGAGACAGAGCTAGAATATGGTTGGATTCTCAACCTAAAGAAAGCCTGGACTCTTGGGAAAAGCTAGTCAATGCCTTCTTGGCAAAGTTCTTTCCACCACAAAGATGGAGTAAGCTTAGAGTGGAAGTCCAAACCTTCAGACAGAAGGATGGAGAACCCCTCTATGAAGCTTGGGAAAGATACAAACAATTAATCAGAAGATGTCCTTCAGACATGCTTTCTGAATGGAGCATCATAGGTATTTTCTATGATGGTCTCTCTGAACTATCCAAGATGTCTTTGGATAGCTCTGCTGGAGGATCTCTTCATCTGAAGAAGACGCCTGCAGAAGCTCAAGAATTGATTGAAATGGTTGCAAATAACCAATTCATGTACACTTCTGAAAGGAATCCTGTGAACAATGGGACTAGTCAGAAGAAAGGAGTTCTTGAGATTGACACTCTGAATGCCATATTGGCTCAGAACAAGATATTGACTCAACAAGTCAATTTGATTTCTCAAAGTCTGTCTGGAATGCAAAATGCACCAAACAGTACTAAGGATGCTTCATCTGAGGAAGAAGCTTATGATCCTGAGAACCCTTCCATGGAAGAGGTGAATTACCTAGGAGAACCCTATGGAAACACCTATAATTCTTCATGGAGAAATCACCCAAATCGCTCATGGAAGAATCAAGAGAGACCTCAACAAGGTTTCAATAACAATAATGGTGGAAGAAACAGGTTTAGCAATGGCAAGCCTTTTCCATCATCTTCTCAGCAACAGACAGAGAGTTCTAAGCAGAATACTTCTGACTTAGCAACAATGGTCTCTGATCTAATAAAGACCACTCAAAGTTTCATGAATGAAACAAGGTCCTCCATCAGAAATTTAGAAGGACAAGTGGGTCAGCTGAGCAAGAAAGTTACTGAACTCCCTCCTAGCACTCTCCCAAGTAATACAGAAGAAAATCCAAAAGGAGAGTGCAAAGCCATAGACATGGCCGAATATGGAGAGGAAAGAGAGGAGGAGGACGCCACTGAGGAAGACCTCAGTGGGCGTGCACCAATCTCCTCTGAGTTCCTCAATGAGGAACAATGGGAATCTGAGGCTCAAAATGAGACCATAGAGATTCCATTGGACTTACTTCTGCCATTCATGAGCTCTGATGAGTATTCTTCCTCTGAAGAGGATGAGTATGTCACTGAAGAGCAAGTTGCTAAAAACCTTGGAGCAATAATGAAACTGAATGACAAGTTATTTGGAAATGAGACTTGGGAGGAAGAACCACCTTTGCTCACCAAAGAACTGGATGACTTGTCTAGGCAGAAACTGCCTCAAAAGAGGCAGGATCCTGGGAAGTTTTCTATACCTTGTACCATAGGCACCATGACCTTCAAGAAGGCCTTGTGTGACTTAGGGTCAAGTGTAAACCTCATGCCCCTCTCTGTAATGAAGAAATTAGGGATCCTTGAGGTGCAAGCTGCAAGAATCTCATTAGAGATGGCAGACAATTCAAGAAAACAAGCTCATGGACTTGTAGAGAATGTTTTGGTGAAGATTGAGAACCATTACATCCCTACTGACTTCATAGTCCTAGAGACTGGGAAGTGCATGGATGAATCCATCATCCTTGGCAGACCCTTCCTAGCCACAGCAAAGGCTGTGATTGATGTTGATAGAGGAGAGTTGATCATTCAAGTGAATGAAGAATCCTTGGTGTTTAAGGCCCAAGGACATCCCTCTATCATCATGGAGAGGAAGCATGAAGAGCTTCTCTCAAAACAGAGCCAAGCAGAGCCCCCACAGTCAAACTCTAAGTTTGGTGTTGGGAGGCCACAACCAAACTCTAAGTTTGGTGTTGAACCCCACATTCAAACTCTAAGTTTGGTGTTGGAAGGTTCCAACACGGTTCTGAGCATTTCTGAGGCTCCATGAGAGTCCTCTGTCAAGCTAATGACATTAAAGAAGCGCTTGTTGGGAGGCAACCCAATGTTTTATGGTTAACTCTTTTCTTTTGTTATTTTATCTTTTTGTAGGTTGATGATCATAAGAAGTCACAAAAACAATGAAAAAAGCAAAAACAGAATGAAAAACAGGAAGAAAAACAGCACACCCTGGAGAAGAAGAAGCTGGCGTTCAAACGCCAGTAATGCTAGCTGTTGGGCGTTTAACGCCCAGTCTGGCACCATTCTGGGCGTTTAACGCCAGAAAGGGGCACCAGACTGGCGTTAAACGCCAGTAAAGGGCAACAACCTGGCGTTAAACGCCAGGAATGGGCACCAGCCCGGCGTTTAACGCCAGAAATAGCTCAAAACGTGATTTTGAGCAACATTTGGTGCAGGGATGACTTTTCCTTGACACCACAGGATCTGTGGACCCCACAGGACCCCACCATCACTCTCTCTCTTCTTCCCCCATTCACCAATCACCTCAATACCTCTTCCCCAAAAACCCTTCACCTATCAAATCCCATCTTTCTCTTCACCACTCACATCCATCCTTCATAAATCCCCACCAACCTAAACACCCTTTCTTACCCTTCTTGGCCGAACACACCACCTTCCCCCTCTTCCTCATTTCTTCTTCTTCTACTCTCTTCTTTCTTCTTTTGCTCGAGGACGAGCAAACATTTTAAGTTTGGTGTGGTAAAAGCATTGCTTTTTGTTTTTCCATAACCATTTATGGCATCCAAAACCGGTTCAACTGAGAAGGCATGACCTCAAGCCCATCACTAAGAAAAAGATGGAGCAAACAAGAGACCCCTCTCATCATGAGATCCCTGAGATACCTCAAGGGATGCACTTTCCTCCACAAGACTACTGGGAGCAAATTAACACCTCCCTAGGAAAATTAAGTTCTAACACGGGACAACTAAGGGTGGAGCACCAAGAACATGCCATCCTCCTCCATGAAATTGGAGAAGATCAAAGGATCATGAGAGAGGAGCAACAAAGACAAGGAAGAGACATTGAGGAGCTCAAGCACTCCATAGGATCTTCAAGAGAAAGAAAGAGCCGCCATCACTAAGGTGGACCCGTTCTTTAATCTCCTTGTTCTTTATTTTTCTGTTTTTCGAATTTTAGTGCTTTATGTTTATCCATGTTTGTGTCTTATGATCATTAGTGTCTTAGTGTCTATGCCTTAAAGCTATGAATATGAATCCATCACCTTTCTTAAAAGAAAACTGTTTTTATCACAAAAGAACAAGAAGTACAGGATTTCAAATTCATCTTTAAAACTAGCTTAATTAGTTTGATGTGGTGGCAACACTTTTGTTCTCTGAATGTATGCTTGAACAGTGCATATGTCTTTTGAATTTGTTGTTCATGAATGTTAAAGTTTTTGGCTCTTGAAAGAATGATGAAAAAGGAGACATGTTACTGAGGATCTGAAAAATCATAAAAATGATTCTTGAAGCAAGAAAAAGCAGTGAATACAAAAAAAAAAAAGGGGAGAAAAAGAAAAAGAAAGAAAAAGAAAGAAATAAAGTTGTGATCCAAGGCAATAAGAGTGTGCTTAAGAACCCTGGACACCTCTAATTGGGGACTCTAGCAAAGCTGAGTCACAATCTGAAAAGGTTCACCCAATTATGTGTCTGTGGCATGTATGTATCCGGTGGTAATACTGGAAGACAGAGTGCTTTGGGCCACGGCCAAGACTCATAAAGTAGCTGTGTTCAAGGATCATCATACTTAACTAGGAGAATCAATAACACTATCTGAGTTCTGAGTTCTTATAGATGCCAATCATTCTGAACCTCAGAGGATAAAGTGAGATGCCAAAACTGTTTGGAGGCAAAAAGCTACTAGTCCCGCTCATCTAATTTGGAGCTATGTTTCATTGATAGTTTGGAGTCTATAGTATATTCTCTTCTTTTTATCTTATTTGATTTTCAGTTGCTTGGGGACAAGCAACAATTTAAGTTTGGTGTTGTGATGAGCGGATAATTTGTATGCTTTTTGGCATTGTTTTTAGTATGTTTTTAGTAGTTTTAGTTTAGTTTTTATTATATTTTATTAGTTTTTAATTAAAATTCACTTTTCTGGACTTTACTATGAGTTTGTGTGTTTTTCTGTGATTTCAGGTATTTTCTGGCTGAAATTGAGGGACCTGAGCAAAAATCTGATTCAGAGACTGAAAAGGACTGCAGATGCTGTTGGATTCTGACCTCCCTGCACTCGAAGTGGATTTTCTGGAGCTACAGAAGCCCAATTGGCGCGCTCTCAACGGCGTTGGAAAGTAGACATCCTGGGCTTTCCAGCAATATATAATAGTCCATACTTTGTCCAAGATTTGATGGCCCAAACCGGCGTTCAAAGTCACCCTCAGAATTCCCAGCGTTAAACGCCGGAACTGGCACCTAATTGGGAGTTAAACGCCCAAACTGGCATAAAAGCTGGAGTTAAACGCCAAGAAGAGTCTCTACACGAAAAATGCTTCATTGCTCAGCCCAAGCACACACCAAGTGGGCCCGGAAGTGGATTTTTATGTCATTTACCCATCTATGTACTAGTTTTCTATAAGTAGGACCTTTTACTATTGTATCTAGGAATCTGACACACATCTTGGTAGCTATCTTTGAGTTTTATGCTATCTTAGATCATTGGGAGGCTGGCCATTCGGCCATGCCTAGACCTTATGCTTATGTATTTTCAACGGTGGAGTTTCTACACACCATAGATTAAGGTGTGGAGCTCTGCTGTACCTCGAGTATTAATGCAATTACTATTGTTCTTCCATTCAATTCCGCTTGTTCTTTTACCAAGATATCACTTGTTCTTCAACATGATGAAGGTGATGATTGACACTCATCATCATTCTCACCTATGAACAAGGTGACTGACAACCATTCTTGTTCTACAAGCATCTGAGGCTTAGTGAATATCTCTTGGATTCTTCGGAATCTTCGTGGTATAGGCAGGACCTGATGGCGGCATTCAAGAGAATCCGGAAGGTCTAAACCTTGTCTGTGGTATTCTGAGTAGGATTCAATGACTGAATGACTGTGATGTGCTTCAAACCTGTAACCTACTGGGCGTTAGTGACAGACGCAAAAGAGTTATTCTATTCCGGTAGGGGAGGGAACCAAACCGGTGATTGGCAGCACTGTGACAGAGTGTGTGCATTAGCTTTCACTGCGCGGATGGGAGGTAGCTGCTGACAACAGTGAAACCTTACACGAGCTTGCCATGGAAAGGAGTAAGAAGGATTGGATGAAGGCATTAGGAAAGCAGAGAGACGGAAGGGAAGGCATCTTCATACACTTGTCTGAAGCTCTTACACCAATGATATACATAAGTATCTCTATCCTTATCTTTTATGTTATTTTCGTTCATCACCATATACATCTGAGTTTGCCTGACTAAGATTTACAAGATGACCATAGCTTGCTTCAATACTAACAATCTCCGTGGGATCGACCCTTACTCACGTAAGGTTTATTACTTGGACGACCCAGTGCACTTGCTGGTTAGTTGTGCGAAGTTGTGTAATGCCATGGTATTGAGCCACCAAGTTCTTGGAGCCATTACCGGGGATTATTTGAGTTGTGAAAAAGTATTGTTCACAATTTCGCGACACCAGTTATGAGTTTTGATAATTGAAAGATAAATAAAACGTAAATTAAAATAAAGATACTTATGTAATTCATTGGTGGGAATTTCAGATAAGTGTTTGGAGATGCTTTGTTGCTTCTGAACCTCTGCTTTCCTATTGTCTTCATCCAATCATGCGTGCTCCCTTCCATGGCAAGCTGTATGTTGGTGGATCACCATTGTCAATGGCTACCATTCGTCCTCTCAGTGAAAATGGTCTAGGTACAGTTTCTGTACGGCTAATCAACTGTCGGATCTCTCGTCTCGGATGAAAAATACCAGGCACAGCTACCGCACGGCTAATCATCTGTCGGTTCTCACTTGTTTCGGAATAGGATCTCTCTATCCTTTTGCACACTATCACTGTGCCCAATATTTGTAAGTTTGAAGCTCGTCACAGTCATCCCGTCCCAGATCCTACTCGGAATACCACAAACAAGGTTTAGACTTTTCGGATCTCAGGAATGCTGCCAATTGGTTCTAGCTTCTACCACGAAGGTTCTAATCTCAAGGATTCGAATGCTCTATTTTCAGGAGAGGCAAGTCAAATCCGTGGATCAGAGACCCAAGAGACTATGCTCTGGCTGTCATCCAATGACTACGTTGAACATCATGCAGACCGCTTGTGGTTGTCAGGCACGCGGATCTTGGCTAAGCGAGTAAGAAGATAGTTGGTGATTGTCACGAATCACCCCTTCATTCTGACTTAACTGAATTAAGTACGAGAGTATATCTTGGAGAAGAAGTAAGCGTGAATTGAAAGAGAAACAATAGTACTTGCATTAATTCATGAAGAACAGTAGAACTCCGCACCTTAATCTATGAGGTGTAGAAACTCCACCGTTGGAAAATATATAAGAGAAAAAGGTCTAGGCATGGCTGAATGGCCAGCCTCCTAAATGTGAAAAATGGCATATGATCTAAATACAATAGTAAAAAGTGCTATTTATACTAAACTAGTTACTAAGGATTACAAAAAATAAGTAACTAAGTGCAGATAGTGCAGAAATCCACTTCCGCGGCCCACTTGGTGTGCCCACTTGGTGTGTGCTTGGGCTGAGCATTGAGCTTTACACGTGCATAGGCCTTTTCTAGAGTTAAACGCCAGCTTGGATGCCATTTTGGGTGTTTAACTCCAGTTCTGGTGCCAGTTCCAGTGTTTTACACCAGAAAAGGGTCTCTAGCTGGCGTTTGAATGCCAGTTTGGGCCATCAAATCTCGGGCAAAATTTGAACTATTATACATTTCTGGAAAGCCAAAGATGTTAGCTTTCTAGCTTAATTAAGAACGCACCAATTGGACTTCTGTAGCTCCAGAAAAACGCATTTGAGTGCAGAGAGGTCAGAATCCAACAGCATCTGCAGTCCTTTCTCAGCCTCTGAATCAGATTTTTACTCAAGTCCATCAACTTCAGCCAGAAAATACCTAAAATTACAAAAAACACACAAACTCATAGTAAAGTCCAGAAATATGATTTTTTCATAAAAACTAATAAAAATATAATAAAAAGTCACTAAAACATACTAAAAACTACCTAAAAACAATGCCAAAAAGCGTATAAATTATCCGCTCATCACTTTTCTGTTGACAACAATGCTCCGTCTCAAGGTAGCTCTTGATGGTGAGCATTCGATCAATAATCTTGGATCAGTCAATCCAAGTTATCGGGTGATGATGTGTCCTATGGATCTAGTTACTGAAGCCTCTCCTTAACACGGTTGCACCACAAGCATATAGCTGAAACTTTGATCCCAGACATCGGTGCCTGAAGCCTATTCAGGCTGCTAAATGTCTTGTTGCAAGGTGGCTTGTGTAATGGGTTTTCAATTGCTGGACCAGTTGGTCCAAGTTACCAGGTGATGAAACACCCGTGGATCTAATCACCCAACCCGTCCCTTGGATAATAGACACCACAGCCACATACTTTTGTCTCAGCCATTGATGCTCAGATCTTTGCAAATTAATTTTCTTTTTATCTTTCCATCATGTTTTTCTTTTTCTTGATTTTTCTATTTTTTTTGTTTTGGTTATCTTGATTCAACGACCAATCTCTTGTCTATTTTTGAAGATCTCATAACACTTCTCTAGGTCCCTGTTCATCAAGAATTAACATTCCCCTTTTTTGCAAGGTCATTCACATCATTCTCTTCTATGGACTCATAATCACAAATATATACACCACCACATGTAATATGGCAAGACTTTTGTAGAATAAACTCAACTTCTAATGTATTAACACTACTTTTCTCTTTTTTTTTTTGAATATTGCTTGAAGATATTACATGAGACATTATTAAAATAAAAACTAACTAAAAACTGAAGAAAAACAAAAAAATAGAAATCATGCAAATAAACCAAAATAAACAAAAAACATAATTATAATCATAAAGGAAGAGAAACAAAAGGCAAGCATGAAAAGAACTCAACTACCTTAATGTTCATCGTGGTCGTCCCCCTCGTTAGGTTGTGCTCTATGTGTATTTTTTAGCCTCTCTATCTCTTGTCTCACTTAGAGAAGCTCAAGACACTGGTGTTCTAGCTCAGTCACAATCTGGTTGAGGAAGACATTGTGGCATTCTTAATATCAATCCCAGTATCATATAAAAAAATTGAATAATACTTTTAGAATTTTCAAGAAGTAATTGATTAAATAGTTGGATTACAGCATGTGGCTACGAACCACGATGTCAGGGGTTCGAATCTCTCCTTATTAAATATACATTTAAATACCTTAAATATACATTTAAATGAAATATACATTAAATATTCTAAACTAAATATTAAATATAATAATATATAAATAAGATTATTTAGTAAGATAAATATAGTAAGATATCAATTAATACAATATTCAATTTTCCAATTTGAATATAAGAGTTTTGAATATAATATTCATTATATTATATATTATATTGGTTCACCCTCATTTACTCAAGAGACGCAATTAATTGTTACCAATAGTCTTGTAGTGGAAAATAGTGTTCTTGAGGTATGAGGGGTTGCTCTTTTTGTGGTGGAGGAGCTTGCTGCACTTCTTCTTCGACTTGGCCTTCTCTCTGAATCCTTGCATAATTTCTTGCATATTCCATGGTTTTCTTAGAGATAGGCATCTCAATAGAAATAGGAAAGTCATTCTCTAAGTTCACCCTTGCGGCTTCACAAAGGCGATGAATGAGATGAGGGAAGGTCAACTTGGCATGAGAGGAAGGGTTAGAGGCAATGTTGTATAATTATTGGAGAATGATCTCAGTCATATCTACCTCATGCCCTATCATGGTGCAGTGGATCATAATGGCTCTGTCAGCAGTGCACTCAGAGCGGTTGCTTGTGGGAATAATGGATCGTTGGATGAACTTGAACTACTCTCTCGCCACTAGCTTGAGGTCACTCCTCCCCAATTGACTCGGATGGCCATCCACTCCCATTCTCCACTGTGTACTAGGGAAGAAAATATTTGCAAGCACTTGATCATACCTCTTATCCCTGCTCATCCTCTCATTGTAGTTGTATAGGCGTAAGTTGGGAGGTGGCAGTTGGAAGATCTCCTTGACGCACCTTGCGCTGAAGTCTAAGATTCTTCCTCGCACAAAGGTCAGGGTAATCCTTGGTGTTCACTCCTTTAACATCTCTATATGTGATCCAAATATTACCATAAAACTCTTGGACCTTCAATTGTCTGACTTCGGTGTACGGATTGCAAAGCACACCCCAGCCTCTTCTCTCAATTTGGTGCCAAATTTTCGGATATTGATCTGCCTTTAGGTTAAACTTAACCTCCAAAATCACCTTCTTTTTTAACGTGAGCTCAAAGAAGTGCTCCTCATGTAACTTGGAGCTTAACTTACTTTCAACAAAGGAGTCGGTCATCGGTTCCTTACTCTTTCTCTTTTTAACGATTTACTTCCCTTGGGTGGCATTGATAATGAAAACTGAAGAGCTAGCTCGACAACACCAAATTTGTGGATTTGCTTGTTCCCAAGAAAAAAGAAAACAAAGAAAATAGAAGAAGAACAGAAAAAATAGGGGGCACTAAGGGAGGAGAGGGTTGGGTGGCGGGAGCTAAGTAAAAGAAAAAGAAAAAAAATTAATAGAGAGCAAGGGGTGTGTAGTGGCATTTGGTGGAGGAGGGAGCGCGTGTGGCAGGGAAAGTGGAAAAGAATGAAGGAGAAGGGAATGTGGAGTGAGGGTAGGGAATCAGGTGAGGAGGGTATATATATAGCATAAGGAAAGAAGGAATTAGGGGTTGGTGGAAAGGGGGTACACGAAGGGGGAGTTACGAGAATGTGGGGAAGGGACTAATGCATGATTGAATGGGAGGGGAGCGTTGTCAAAGGAGGAAAAAGTGAAGAGAATCAAGTGGAGTTGAAGAGAGAATCAAGGGATTTGGTTTCAAAATTTGAATCCAAAAAGGTGAAGGTTGGCTTCCGCGTTGCCAGCACTAAACGCCGAGTTCGTGGCGTTTAGCGCCACGCTCCCCGAATGACACCAAACTTGCTTCATGTATATCGGTGCTAGACGCTGGGTAGCGGGCACTAAATGCCAGCTTGATCCCTTTTTTCGCACACCTTGGCACCAAACGCCAAGGGCCGGTGCCAAACACCAAGGTGATAGTGGCAAAATCCCCAAGTGACGTACCCTTGGCGCTAAATGTCACTATGCTGGCGCCAAACGTGGAGCTTCCAGAATGCACTTCCCTCTTGAGCCTCCAACTTGGCACTAAGCGCCACTGGTGCACGAAATTGTGATCATCAATGGCACCATCAACATGGTACGCTCAATTGCAATCTCAATTCTTTATCACAACTTCGCACAACTAACTAGCAAGTGCACTGGGTCGTCCAAGTAATAAACCTTACGCGAGTAAGGGTCAATCCCACGGAGATTGTTGGTATGAAGCAAGCTATGGTCACCTTGTAAATCTTAGTCAGGCAGATTCAAATGGTTATGAATGATATATGAATATAAAATAAGGATAGAGATACTTATGTAATTCATTGGTGAGAGTTTCAGATAAGCGAATGGAGATGCTTTGTCCCTTCCGTCTCTCTGCTTTCCTACTGTCTTCATCCAATCCTTCTTACTCCTTTCCATGGCAAGCTGTATGTTGGGCATCACCATTGTCAGTGGCTACAATCCCGTCCTCTCAGTGAAAATGTTCAACGCACCCTGTCACGGCACGGCTAATCATCTGTCGGTTCTCAATCAGGTTGGAATAGAATCTAGTGATTCTTTTGCGTCTGTCACTAACGCCCAGCCTTCAGGAGTTTGAAGCTCGTCACAGTCATTCAATCCTTGAATCCTACTCAGAATACCACAGACAAGGTTTAGATCTTCCGGATTCTCTTGAATGCCGCCATCAATTCTAGCTTATACCACGAAGATTCTGATTAAGGAATCCAAGAGATAAACATTCAAGCCTTGTTTGCTTGTAGAACGGGAGTGGTTGTCAGGCACGCGTTCATAAGTGAGAATGATGATGAGCATCACATAATCATCACATTCATCAAGTTCTTGAGTGCGAATGAATATCTTGGAATAAGAACAAGCTGAATTGAATAGAAGAACAATAGTAATTGCATTAATACTCGAGGTACAGCAGAGCTCCACACCTTAATCTATGGTGTGTAGAAACTCCACCGTTGAAAATACATAGGAATAAGGCCTAGGCATGGCCGAATAGCCAGCCTCCCAAAGAGGGTTCAATCATAGAAACATGATCAAAAGATCTCTAAGATTGAAAGATGAATATACAATAGAAAAAGGTCCTATTTGTAGATAACTAGTAACCTAGGGTTTACAGAAATGAGTAAATGACATAAAAATCCACTTCCGGGCCCACTTGGTGTGTGCTTAGGCTGAGCATTGAAGCATTTTCGTGTAGAGACTTCTCTTGGAGTTAAACGCCAGCTTTTGTGCTAGTTTGGGCGTTTAACTCCCATTCTTGTGCCAGTTTCGGCGTTTAACACCGGGCAGTTTTGAGCTGATTTGGAACACCGGTTTGGGCCATTAAATCTCGGGCAAAGTATAGACTATTATATATTGCTGGAAAGCTCAGGATGTCTACTTTCCAACTCTGTTGAGAGTGCACCAATTGGGCTTCTGTAGCTCCAGAATATCTACTTCGAGTACAGGGAGGTCAGAATCCAACAGCATCTGCAGTCCTTTTCAGTCTCTGAATCAGATTTTTGCTCAGGTCCCTCAATTTCAGCCAGAAAATACCTGAAATCATAGAAAAACACACAAATTCATAGTAAAGTCCAGAAAAGTGAATTTTAACTAAAAACTAATAAAAATATAATAAAAACTAAGTAAAACATACTAAAAACATACTAAAAACAATGCCAAAAAGCGTATAAATTATCCGCTCATCACAACACCAAACTTAAATTGTTGCTTGTCCCCAAGCAACTGAAAATCAAATAAGATAAAGAGAAGAGAATATGCAATGAATTCCAAAAACATCTATGAAGATCAGTATTAATTAGATGAGCGGGGCTTTTAGCTTTTTGCCTCTGAACAGTTTTGGCATCTCACTTTATCCTTTGAAATTCAGAATGATTGGCTTCTATAGGAACTCAGAATCCAGATAGTATTATTGATTCTCCTAGTTACGTATGATGATTCTTGAACACAGCTACTTTATGAGTCTTGGCCATGGCCCAAAGCACTATGTCTTCCAGTATTACCACCGGATACATACATGCCACAGACACATAATTGGGTGAACCTTTTCAGATTGTGACTCAGCTTTGCTAGAGTCCCCAATTAGAGGTGTCCAGGGTTCTTAATCACACTCTTTTTGCCTTGGATCACAACTTTATTTCTTTCTTTTTCTTTTTCTCTTTTTTTTGTTTTCTTTTTTTTTTGTATTCACTGCTTTTTCTTGCTTCAAGAATCATTTTTATGATTTTTCAGATCCTCAGTAACATGTCTCCTTTTTCATCATTCTTTCAAGAGCCAACATTCATGAACAACAAAAAGTATTGCCACCACATCAAAATAATTAATCTGTTATAAAATTTAAAATTCATGCAATTCTTCTCTTTTTCAATTAAGAACATTTTTCATTTAAGAAAGGTGATGGATTCATAGGACATTCATAACTTTAAGGCATAGACACTAAGACACTAATGATCATAAGACACAAACATAGATAAACATAAGCATAAATTTTCGAAAAATAGGAAAATGAAGAACAAGGAAATTAAAGAACGGGTCCACCTTAGTGATGGCGGCTTGTTCTTCTTCTTGAAGATCTTATGGAGTCCTTGAGCTTCTCAATGTCTCTTCCTTGCCTTTGTTGCTCCTCTCTCATGATTCTTTGATCTTCTCTAATTTCATGGAGGAGGATGGAATGTTCTTGGTGCTCCACCCTTAGTTGTCCCATGTTGGAACTCAATTCTCCTAAGGAGGTGTTGATTTTCTCCCAATAGTTTTGTGGAGGAAAGTGCATCCCTTGAGGCATCTCAAGGATTTCATGATGAGTGGGATCTCTTGTTTGCTCCATCCTTTTCTTAGTGATGGGCTTGTCCTCATCAATGGGGATGTTTCCCTCTATGTCAACTCCAACTGAATAACAGAGGTGACAATTGAGATGAGGAAAGGCTAACCTTGCTAAGGTAGAGGACTTGTCCGCCACCTTATAAAGTTCTTGGGCTATAACCTCATGAACTTCTACTTCTTCTCCAATCATGATGCTATGGATCATGATGACCCGGTCTATAGTAACTTTGGACCGGTTGCTAGTGGGAATGATTGAGTGTTGGATAAACTCCAACCATCCCCTAGCTACGGGTTTGAGGTCATGCCTTCTCAGTTGAACCGGCTTCCCTCTTGAATCTCTCTTCCATTGGGCGCCCTCTTCACAGATGTCTATGAGGACTTGGTCCAACCTTTGATCAAAGTTGACCCTTCTAGTGTAAGGGTGTTTATCTCCTTGCATCATGGGCAAGTTGAATGCCAACCTTACATTTTCCGGACTAAAATCTAAGTATTTTCCCCGAACCATTGTAAGCCAATTCTTTGGGTCCGGATTCACACTTTGATCATGGTTCTTGGTGATCCATGCATTGGCATAGAACTCTTGAACCATTAAGATTCCGACTTGTTGAATGGGGTTGGTAAGAACTTCCCAACCTCTTCTTCGAATCTCATGTCGAATCTCCGGATATTCACTCTTTTTGAGTTTGAAAGGGACCTCAGGGATCACCTTCTTCAAAGCCACAACTTCATAGAAGTGGTTTTGATGCACCCTTGAGATGAATTTCTCCATCTCCCATGACTCGGAGGTGGACGCTTTTGCCTTCCCTTTCCTCTTTCTAGAGGTTTCTCCAGCCTTGGATGCCATAAATGGTTATGGAAAAACAAAAAGCAATGCTTTTACCACACCAAACTTAAAAGGTTTGCTCGTTGGTGCACGAAATTGCAATAACACTTTTGCAATCCCGCACAACTAACCAGCAAGTGCACTGGGTCGTCCAAGTAATACCTTGTGTGAGCAAGGGTCGATCCCACGGAGATTGTCGGTTTGAAGCAAGCTATGGTTACCTTGTAAATCTTAGTCAGGATATCAGAAATTATCAGGATTGATTGTAAAAAGCAAAAGAACATGAAAAAGGTACTTGTTTTGCAGTAGTGGAGAATAGGCTGAGGCTTTGGAGATGCTCCATCTTCCGAATCTCTGCTTTCCTACTGTCATCTTCATCAAACACGCAAGGCTCCTTCCATGGCAAGCTGTATGTAGGGTTTCACCGTTGTCAGTGGCTACCTCCCATCCTCTCAGTGAAAATACGTCCCTGATGCTTTGTCACAGCATAGGCTAATCATCTGTCGGTTCTCAATCAAGCCGGAATAGAATCCAGTGATTCTTTTGCGACTGTCACTAACGCCCCGCCCTCAGGAGTTTGAAGCACGTCATAGTCATTCAATCATTGAATCCTACTCAGAATACCACAGACAAGGTTTAGACCTTCCGGACTCTCTTGAATGCCGCCATCAGTTCTAGCTTATACCACGAAGATTCCAGTTAAAGAATCCAAGAGATATCTACTCAATCTAAGGTAGAACGGAGGTGGTTGTTAAGCACACGCTCATAGTTGAGAATATGATGAGTGTCACAGATCATCACATTCATCCGGGTTAAGAACAAGTGATATCTTGGAATGGAAGCAAGCATGATTGAATAAGAAACAGTAGTAATTGCATTAATCCATCAAGACACAGCAGAGCTCCTCACCCCCAACCATGGGGTTTAGAGACTCATGCCGTGGAAGGTACACAAGAAATGTGTAAAAAATGTCATGAGGTCATAAGGTCATAAGGTCCGGATACAATGTCCAAAGGTCCTATAAATAGTAAACTAGTATCCTAAGGTTTACAGAAATGAGTAAATGACAGAAAAATCCACTTCCGGGCCCACTTGGTGTGTGCTTGGGCTGAGCAATGAAGTAATTTCGTGTAGAGACATTTTCTGGAGTTAAACGCCAGCTTTCATGCCAGTTTGGGCGTTTAACTCCAAGTTTTATGCCAGTTCCGGCGTTTAACGCTGGAATTTCTGATGCTGATTTGCTACGCCGGTTTGGGCCATCAAATCTTGGGCAAAGTATGGACTATCATATATTGGTGGAAAGCCCAGGATGTCTACTTTCCAATGCCGTTGAGAGCGCGCCAATTGGGCTTCTGTAGCTCCAGAAAATCCATTTCGAGTGCAGGGAGGTCAGAATCCAACAGCATCTGCAGTCCTTTTCAGTCTCTGGATCAGATTTTTGCTCAGAACCTTCAATTTCAGCCAGAAAATACCTGAAATCACAGAAAAATACACAAACTCATAGTAAAGTCCAGAAAAGTGAATTTTAACTAAAAACTAATAAAAATATAATAAAAACTAACTAAAAGATACTAAAAACATACTAAAAACAATGCCAAAAAGCGTATAAATTATCCGCTCATCACAACACCAAACTTAAATTGTTGCTTGTCCCCAAGCAACTGAAAATCAAAATAGGATAAAAAGAAGAGAATATACTATAGATTCCAAAATATCAAAGAAACATAGCTCCAATTAGATGAGCGGGACTAGTAGCTTTTTGCCTCCGAACAGTTTTGGCATCTCACTCTATCCTTTGAAGTTCAGAATGATTGGCATCTATGAGAACTCAGAACTCAGATAGTGTTATTGATTCTCCTAGTTAAGTATGATGATTCTTGAACATAGCTAGTGTATGAGTCTTGGCTGTGGCCCAAAGCACTCTGTCTTCCAGTATTACCACCGGATACATACATGCCACAGACACATAATTGGGTGAACCTTTTTAGATTGTGACTCAGCTTTGCTAGAGTCCCCAATTAGAGGTGTCCAAGGTTCTTAAGCACACTCTTTTTGCCTTGGTTCACAACTTTATTTCTTTCTTTTTTTCTTTTCTTCTTTTCTTTCTTTTTTTTTCGAAAAATTTTTTTTTCACTGCTTTTTTCTTGCTTCAAGAATCAATTTGATGATTTTTCAGATCCTCAGTAACAGTTCTCTTCCTCCTCATTCTTTCAAGAGCCAACAATTTTAACATTCTCAGAACAACAAATTCAAAAGACATATGCACTGTTCAAGCATTCATTCAGAAAACAAAAAGTATTGTCACCACATCAAGCTAATTCAACTAGTTTCAAGGATTAATTTCGAAATCCTGTACTTCTTGTTCTTTTGTGATTAAAGCATTTTTCTTTTAAGAGAGGTGATGGATTCAGAGTTCATTCATAGCTTTAAGGCATAAACTTTAAATTTTATTACATATGAATTAAGACAAAGACTCAGAAAATAAATATAAGATGAAACTAGAAATAGAAAAATAAAATAAAAAAAAACGAAAAAAAATAGGCTCCTAATGATAGAGGTTTTCACAGAGTTAGGACTCAACAACCTTGATTTTGAGAAGTGGATGCTCCTCAGCTTGGGAGGAGAGCTTTTGGCGTTTCATCTCTTGAATTTCACGCCCCTGCTTCTCTTGTTCCTTCAGCAATTTGCAGAGCATGCAGTTTTGATTCTGCTGTTCTTCCTTCAGTTGCTCCATAGTCTCTTGCAACTTGTTAATAGATGCTTCTAGGTTGGCCCAATAGCCAATTTCAGGGAATTCAGGGAGGAACTCATGCGCCCTCCTTTTGATAGAGTTGTCTTGCACTTGTCCCTCTATTGACTTCTTGGTGATTGGATGTTCAATGGGTATGAACTCATCTACTCCCATCTTCACCCCAGCCTCTTTACAGAGCAAGGAGATCAAGCTTGGGTAAGCCAATTTGGCTTCAGTGGAATTCTTATTTGCAATTGTGTAGATCTCACAAGCAATCACATGATGCACCTCCACTTCTCTTCCAAGCATAATGCAATGAATCATCACTGCTCTCTTGATGGTGACCTCAGAACGGTTGCTAGTGGGCAATATGGAACGCCCAATAAAGTCTAGCCAACCTCTTGCAATTGGTTTGAGGTCTCCCCTCTTGAGTTGGTTTGGGACACCCTTTGAATTGGTTATCCACTTAGTTCCAGGGAGGCATATGTCCTCTAGAACTTGATCCAACCCTTTATCTACTCTCACCATCCTCCTATTGAAGGAGTCAGGATCATCTTGCAGTTGAGGCAACTTGAAGATTTCTCTTATTTTGTCCAGATGGAAGTACATAACTTTCCCTCTGACCATGGTTCTGTAGGTATGGTAAGCGGTTCCAGTCATTCTCTGCTTATCTGTTAGCCACAGATTTGAGTAGAATTCCTGAACCATGTTCCTTCCAACCTTTGTCTCAGGATTGGTTAGAACTTCCCATCCTCTGTTTCGAATTTGCTCTTTGATCCCCGGATATTCATCTTCTTTCAGATCAAATTTCACTTCCGGGATCACTGACCTCAGACCCATTATTTTGTGATAATGGTCTTCATGTTCTTTGGTTAAGAACTTCTCTTGATTCCAAAGATTCTTTGGATTATTCTCTTTCTTGCCTCTTAAATTGGTTTGTTTTTCCTTAGGAGCCATGATATTGATGAATCTTGGCTTAGTGATCACGGAAAAGCACACCAAACTTAGAGGTTTGCTTGTCCTCAAGCAAAAGAAAAGAAAGAAGAGAGAGAGAGAGAGAGAGGAAGAGGAAATTCGAATGGTGTGGGCAAAGGGGGTTCCAAACGTGAATTTATAAGGGTGGGGAGAAGAGATTTCGAAAAAAATAAAAATTAGAAAGAAGATTTGAGAAGATATGGAAAGAAATTGAGAAAAGGGTGAGTTTTTGAAGAAGATTTGGGATTAATTTGAAATAGATTTGAAGAATGGTTTTGATTTGTGAAGATTTGAAAGTGAATGATGAAAGGTTGAAGTGCATTTATGTAGAAGAGTATGGTTAAAAAGAGGAAAGTTTGAAAAAATTTGAGTTGAAAACAAAAATGTGGTCCCCCCACCTTTCTGGCGTTAAACGCCCATAATGGCACCCATTCTGGCGTTTAACGCCCATTTGCTACCCCTTTTGGGCGTTTAACGCCCAGCCAGGTGCCCTGGCTGGCGTTAAACGCCAGAAATCCTTTGTCACTGGGCGTTTTTTCAGAACGCCCAGGATGCTGCACACCTGGCGTTAAACGCCCAGAATGGTGCCCATTCTGGCGTTTAACGCCCAAAATGGCACCATTCCTGGCGTTAAACGCCCAGAATGGTACCCATTCTGGCGTTTAACGCCCAAAATGCCCCTTACTGGCGTTTTTTCGCCAGTAAGCTCCTTTTCTCTGCTTTTTGAGCTGAATCCTTCTGTAACTCTGTGAATTCCTTCATTTTTGATACTTGCCTCTGTAAGAACTAATCATGTACCCTCCTAATGACTGGGTTGCCTCCCAGCAAGCGCTTCTTTACTGTCTTTAGCTGGACTTCTGCTAAGAATCACTCAAGTCTCAATCTTGAGCATTCCTGCTCAAAATTGCTTTCAAGATAATGCTTGATTCTCTGTCCATTAACAATGAACTTTCTGTCTGAATCAATATCCTGAAGCTCAACATATCCATATGGTGACACTCCTGTAATCACATACGGACCCCTCCACCGGGATTTGAGTTTTCCAGGAAACAATTTGAGCCTGGAGTTGAAGAGCAGAACTTTTTGTCCTGGCTCAAAGACTCTGGTTGACAATCTGTTGTCATGCCACTTCTTTGCCTTTTCCTTATAAATTTTAGCATTTTCAAAGGCATTGAGTCTGAACTCCTCTAGCTCATTTAGCTGAAGCAATCTTTTTTCACCAGCTAACTGAGCATCCATGTTTAGGAATCTGGTTGCCCAGTAGGCTTTATGTTCCAGTTCCACAGGCAAATGACAGGCCTTCCCATACACCAGTTGGTATGGAGAGGTGCCTATAGGAGTCTTGAACGCTGTTCTGTATGCCCACAGAGCATCATCCAAGCTTTTTGCCCAATCCTTTCTTCGGGCTATCACAGTCCGTTCTAGGATTCTTTTTAGTTCTCTGTTAGAGACTTCTGCTTGCCCATTTGTCTGTGGATGATACGGAGTTGCCACTTTATGACTAATTCCATGTCTAACCATAGCAGAGTGTAGCAGTTTATTGCAGAAATGAGTGCCCCCATCACTGATTAGTACTCTGGGAACACCAAACCTGCTGAGATGTGTTTCTGAAGGAATTTCAGCACGGTCTTGGTATCATTAGTGGGTGTAGCAATTGCTTCTACCCACTTAGATACATAGTCTACTGCCACCAGAATGTAAGTGTTTGAGTATGATGGTGGGAATGGCCCCATGAAGTCAATTCCCCATACATCAAACAATTCTATCTCTAATATCCCTTGTTGAGGCATGGCATATCCGTGAGGCAGGTTACCAGCTCTTTGGCAACTGTCACAGTTACGCACAAACTCTCGGGAATCTTTATAGAGAGTAGGCCAGTAGAAGCCACACTGGAGGACTTTAGTGGCTGTTCGCTCACTTCCAAAATGTCCTCCATAATGTGATCCATGGCAATGCCATAAGATCTTTTGTGCTTCTTCTCTGGGTACACATCTGCGGATCACTCCGTCAGCACATCTCTTAAAGAGATATGGTTCATCCCAGAGGTAGTACTTTGCATCTGAAATTAATTTCTTTCTTTGCACATTGCTGTACTCCTTGGGTATGAACCTCACAACTTTATAGTTTGCCATATCTGCAAACCATGGAGCTTCCTGAATGGCAAAGAGTTGTTCATCTGGGAAAGTCTCAAAGATCTCAGTAGAAGGGAGGGACGCCCCAGCTACTGGTTCTATTCGGGACAGATGATCAGCTACTTGGTTTTCTGTCCCTTTTCTGTCTCTTATTTCTATATCAAACTCTTGCAGAAGCAACACCCATCTTATAAGCCTGGGTTTTGAATCCTGCTTTGTGAGTAAGTATTTAAGAGCAGCATGGTCAGTGTACACAATCACCTTTGATCCCACTAGGTAGGATCTAAACTTGTCAATGGCATAAACCACTGCAAGTAATTCTTTTTCTGTGGTTGTGTAGTTCTTTGTGCGTCATTTAGAACACGGCTGGCATAATAAATGACGTGCAAAAGCTTGTTATGCCTCTGTCCCAACACTGCACCAATGGCATGATCATGGCATCACACTTAGTTCAAATGGCAATGTCCAATCTGGTGCAGAGATAACTGGTGCTGTGACCAGCTTAGCTTTCAGGGTCTCAAATGCCTGCAGACACTCATTATCAAAGATAAATGGAGTGTCAGCAGCTAGCAGATTACTTAGAGGTTTGGCAATTTTTGAAAAATCCTTTATAAACCTTCTGTAGAATCCTGCATGCCCAAGAAAGCTTCTGATTGCCTTAACATTGGCAGGTGGTGGTAATTTTTCAATTACCTCTACCTTTGCCTTATCCACCTCTATTCCCCTGCTTGAAATTTTGTGCCCAAGGACAATTCCTTCAGTCACCATAAAGTGCCATTTCTCCCAGTTTAAAACCAGGTTAGTCTCTTGGCATCTTTTCAGGACAAGTGATAGGTGGTTAAGACAGGAGCTGAATGAGTCTCCATATACTGAAAAGTCATCCATGAAGACTTCCAGAAATTTCTCTACCATGTCTGAGAAGATAGAGAGCATGCACCTCTGAAAGGTGCAGGTGCATTGCACAGACCAAAAGGCATTCTCCTATAGGCAAACATGCCAGAAGGGCAGGTAAATGCTGTTTTCTCTTGGTCCTGGGGATCTACTGCAATTTGGTTGTAGCCTGAATAGCCATCCAAAAAGCAGTAATAGTCATGACCAGCTAGTCTTTCTAGCATTTGGTCTATGAATGGTAAAGGAAAATGATCCTTTCTGGTGGCTGTATTGAGCCTTCTGTAGTCAATACACATACGCCACCCTGTGACTGTCCTTGTAGGAACCAGTTCATTTTTTTCATTATGAATCACTGTCATGCCTCCCTTTTTGGGAACAACTTGGACAGGGCTCACCCAGGGACTATCAGAAATAGGATAAATAATCCCAGCCTCTAGTAATTTAGTGACCTCTTTCTGCACCACCTCCTTCATGGCTGGATTTAGCCGCCTCTGTGGTTGGACCACTGGTTTGGCATTATCCTCTAATAAGATCTTGTGCATGCATCTAGCTGGGCTAATGCCCTTAAGATCACTTATGGACCACCCAAGAGCTGTCTTGTGCGTCCTTAGCACTTGAATCAGTGCTTCCTCTTCCTGTGGGTCTAAAGCAGAGCTTATAATCACTGGAAAAGTGTCACCCTCTCCTAGAAATGCATATTTCAGAGATGGTGGTAGAGGTTTGAGTTCAGGTTTGGGAGGTTTATCCCCCTCCTGAGGAATTTTCGAAAATTCCTTTACTTCCTCTAGTTCTTCTTGATCAGGTTGAGCATCTTTGAAGATGTCCTCAAGCTCTGATTCTAGGCTTTCAGTCATATTGATCTCTTCTACCAGAGAGTCAATAATGTCAGCGCCCCATGCAGTCATCTGGTGTGTTTGGATGCTGCATTGCTTTCACAGCATTCAACTTGAATTCATCCTCATGACTCTCAGGGTTACTTCCCCTTTTTGTACATCAATGAGAGTTCGTCCAGTTGCTAGGAATGGTCTTCCTAGAATGAGAGTTGCACTTTTGTGCTCCTCCATTTCCAGCACCACAAAGTCAGTGGGAAAGGCAAATGGCCCAACCTTGACAATCATGTCCTCTATTATGCCTGATGGGTGTTTAATGGAGCCATCAGCAAGTTGGAGGCATATCCTGGTTGGTTTGACTTCTCCAGCCACCCAAGCTTTCTGATAGTGGATGCAGGTATTAGATTGATGCTTGCTCAAGATCACATAGGGCTGTCTTGGTGCAAGCGCCTTCTAATGTGCATGGTATTATAAAGCTTCCAGGATCTTGAAGCTTTTCTGGTAAGCTTTTTAGTATGACTGCACTGCATTCTTCAGTGAGAAACACTTTTTCAGTTTCTCTCCAATCCTTCTTATGACTTAAGACCTCTTTCATGAACTTAGCATAAGAAGGTATTTGCTCAAGTGCCTCTGCAAACGGAATCTTTATTTCAAGAGTCCTTAGATAGTCTGCAAAGCGGGCAAATTGCTTATCCTGTTCCGCTTTGCGGAGTTTCTGAGGATAAGGCATCTTGGCTTGATATTCCTCAACCTTAGATGCTGCAAGTTTATTCCTTACAGAAGTGGTTGAAGAAGCCTTGTTAGAGGGATAATTATCAGCACTCTCAGGTGCCTGATCCTCCTTGGGCGTTTGAACGCCAGGAATGGGTGAAGATTGGGCGTTAAACGCCAACTTCTCCCCATTTTCTGGCGTTTGAATGCCAGAACTGGGCAAGGAATGGGCGTTTAACGCCAACTTTCCTTCCCTTTCTGGCGTTTGAACGCCAATAATATTCCTCTCTGGGCTCTTATTGTCCTCAGAGGGATTTTGAACAGTGGTTTGGTTATCCTCTGTCAATTGTTCTTGTTTGGCTTCTTGCTCCTTTGAGCAGTGGTGTTCAGTGTTTTCCCACTCCTTAGTTGAACTGCTTGACATCCTTCTGTTATCTGTTTAGATATTTGCTGTTTGCTTGATTTAACTGCAGTTCTATGTTTTTGTTAGCAACTTTAGTATCATGGAGCATTTCTTTAAATTCTGCTAACTGTTCTGTCATCAGGAGCAATTGTTGATTAAGCCATTCATCTGTTCTTGAGGATTAGGATCAGTGACTAATGCCATGACCTCCTCTTTGGAACGAACTCATTGCTAGAATATAAGTATTGGTTTCTAGCAACAGTGTCTATAAGCTCTTGAGCTTCTTCAATTGTCTTCCTCATGTGTATAGATCCACCAGCTGAGTGGTCTAAAGACATCTGAGCTTTTTCTGTGAGCCCATAGTAGAAGATGTCTAACTGTACCCACTCTGAAAACATTTCAGAGGGGCATTTTCTAAGCATACCTCTATACCTCTCCCAGGCATTATAAAGGGATTCATTATCCTCTTGTTAAAGCCTTGGATGTCCAGCCTTAGCTGTGTCATCCTCTTTGGAGGGTAGAAATGATTCAGGAATTTGTCTGATAACTGTTCCATGTCTTTGCTTGCTGTAGGTTGGTTATTCAACCACCTTTTAGCTTGATCTTTACAGCAAATGGAAACAGTAATAGTCTGTAGACATCCTGATCTACCTCTTTATCATGTACTGTGTCAGCAATTTGTAAGAACTGTGCCAGAAACTCAGTAGGTTCTTCCTGTGGAAGACCGGAATACTGGCAATTTTGCTGCACTATGATAATGAGTTGAGGGTTTAGCTCAAAGCTGCTTGCTTTGATGGGAGGTGTGCAGATGCTACTCCCATATGCAGCTGTAATGGGGTTAGCATATGACCCCAGAGTCCTTTTGGACTGATTAATTCCACTTAAGTCCATAATGGACAAAAGGGAAATGATAATGATTGCAAAGAGATAAATTTTGTTTTTGTTTGGTTTTTTTTTTTTGAATTTAAACGAAAAATTAAAATAAAACAGAAGGAAATTAAAATAATAATAAAAAAAATTTCGAAAATCAAAAAGAAAACAAAATCAAAGCAAATTGAGAACTGAATCAATTAGTTAATTAAAAAGATTTTGAAAATAGCAATTAAAAAGATATGATTGAAAAAAAATTTTTATGAAAAAGATTTGATTTTTGAAAAGAGGAAAGAGAAAAACACAAAAAGACACCAAACTTAAAATTTTTAGAAAATCAAACACTGATTCTCGAAAATTTTAAAGGAAAAACACAAAGAGGACACCAAACTTAGAATTTTTTTGAATCAAAAAGGGACTAAGAACATGCAAAAACGAAAATTAAGAGAAAAATAAAAGCATGCAATTGACACCAAACTTAAAATATGAAACTAGACTCAACTAAAAGACTCTAAACCAACAAAAATAAAACAGTCCTAATCTAAGCAACAAGATAAGCCGTCAGTTGTCCAAACTCGAACAATCCCCGGCAACGGCGCCAAAAACTTGGTGCACGAAATTGCAATAACACTTTTGCAATCCCACACAACTAACCAGCAAGTGCACTGGGTCGTCCAAGTAATACCTTGTGTGAGCAAGGGTCGATCCCACGGAGATTGTCGGTTTGAAGCAAGCTATGGTTACCTTGTAAATCTTAGTCAGGATATCAGAAATTATCAGGATTGATTGTAAAAAGCAAAAGAACATGAAAAAGGTACTTGTTTTGCAGTAGTGGAGAATAGGCTGAGGCTTTGGAGATGCTCCATCTTCCGAATCTCTGCTTTCCTACTGTCATCTTCATCAAACACGCAAGGCTCCTTCCATGGCAAGCTGTATGTAGGGTTTCACCGTTGTCAGTGGCTACCTCCCATCCTCTCAGTGAAAATACGTCCCTGATGCTCT
>NC_080386.1:95378757-95501316 GCF_014773155.1 Arachis stenosperma | reverse complement strand
TGATCCATGCATTGGCATAGAGAACTCTTGAACCATTAAGATTCCGACTTGTTGAATGGGGTTGGTAAGAACTTCCCAACCCTTCTTCGAATCTCATGTCGAATCTCTGGATATTCACTCTTTTTGAGTTTGAAGGGACCTCAGGGATCACCTTCTTCAAGCCACAACTTCATAGAAGTGGTTTGATGCACCCTTGAGATGAATCTCTCCATCTCCATGACTCGGAGGTGGACGCTTTGTCTTCCCTTTCCCTTTCTAGAGGTTTCTCCAGCCTTGGATGCCAAAATGGTTATGGAAAAACAAAAAGCAATGCTTTATCACACCAAACTTAAAAGGTTTGCTCGTCCTCGAGCAAAGAAGAAAGAAGAGAGTAGAAGAAGAAGAAATAGAGGAGATGAGAGGCTTGTGGTTCGGCCAAAGGTGGAGAAGTAAGTAGGTTGTGTGAAAATGAAGGAGTGAAGATGGGTTTTATAGGGGTGGAGAGAGGGGTATGGTTCGGTTATGATGGGTGGGTTGGGAGGGAAAGTGGGTTGAATGGTGAGGTAGGTGAGGTTTTATGAAGGAGGATGAGTGGTGAGAGAATAGTGGAATTGATATGTGAGGGGTTTTTGGGGAAGTTGTGGTGAGGTGTGAAATGGGTGAAGAAGAAGAGAGAGGGTGGTGGGGTAGGTGGGGATCTGTGGGGTCCACAGACCCTGAGGTGTCAAGGAAAATTCATCCCTGCACCAAGTGGCGAGCAAAAATGCTCTTTATGCCAACTCTGGCGTTAAACGCCGTGCTGGTGCCCATTCTGGCGTTTAACGCCAGCTTCTTGCCCTTTCCTGGCGTTTAACGCCAGTCTGGTGCCCCTTTCTGGCGTTAAACGCCCAGAATGGTGCCAGATGGGCGTTAAACGCCCATTGCTGTCCTTCCTGGCGTTTTAAACGCCAGCAGGTTCTTCCTCCAGGGTGTGCTGTTTTCTTTCTATTTTTCATTCTGTTTTGCTTTTTCAACTGATCTTGTGACTTTTATGATCATCAACCTACAGAAAATAAAAATAACAAAGGAAAATAATTAAATAAACCTTGGGTGCCTCCCAACAAGCGCTTCTTTAATGTCAGTAGCTTGACAGAGGGCTCATGGAGCCTCAAAGATACTCAGAGCAATGTTGGAACCTCCCAACACCAAACTTAGAGTTGAATGTGGGGGTTCAACACCAAACTTAGAATTTGGTTGTGGCCTCCTAACAAACTAGAGTTTGACTGTGGGGCTCTGTTTGACTCTGTTTTGAAAGAAGCTCTTCATGCTTCCTCTCCATGGTGACAGAGGGATATCCTTGAGCCTTAAACACAAAGGATTCTTGATGAGCGGATATTTTATATGCTTTTTGGGGGTAATTTCATGTAGATTTTAGCATATTTTAATTAGTTTTTAGTTAAATATTCTTAGTTTTTAGGCAAAAATTATATTTCTGGACTTTACTATGAGTGTGTGTATTTTTCTGTGATTTCAGGTATTTTTCTGGCTGAATGAGGAAGCTGAGCAAAAATCTGACTTAGGCTGAAAAAGGACTGCTGATGCTGTTGGATCCTGACCTCCCTGCACTTGAAATGGATTTTTTGGAGCTACAGGAGTCCAATTGGCGCGCTCTCAACAGCGTTGGAAAGTAGACATCCAGGGCTTTCCAGCAATATATAATAGTTCATACTTGCACGAAGATAGACGACGTAACTGGCGTTGAACGCAAGTACATGCTGTCTGGAGTTAAACGCCAGAAACACGTCATGATCCGGAGTTGAACGCCCAAAACACGTCATAACTGGAGTTCAACTCCAAGAAAAGTACTCAGCTTAGTCTCAGCCCCAGCACACACCAAAGATTTTCTGCACCAATTATCTTAGTTTACTCATATTCTGTAAACCTAGGTTACTAGTTTACTATTTAAACAACTTTTAGAGAATTATTTTGTACCTCATGACATTTTCAGATCTGAATTACATACTTTTTGACGGCATGAGTCTCTAAACTCCATTGTTGGGGGTGAGGAGCTCTGCAGCGTCTCGATGAATTAATACAATTCCTTTATTTTCCATTCAAACACGCTTGTTCTTATCTAAGATGTTCATTCGCGCTTAATTATGGAGAAGGTGATGATCCGTGACACTCATCACCTTCCTCAATCCATGAACGTGTGCCTGACAACCACCTCCGTTCTACACCAGATTGAATGAGTATCTCTTAGATTCATTACTCAGAATCTTCGTGGTATAAGCCGGATTGATGGCGGCATTCATGAGAATCCGGAAAGTCTAAACCTTGTCTGTGGTATTCTGAGTAGGATTCTGGGATTGAATGACTGTGACGAGCTTCAAACTCCTGAAGGCTGGGCGTTAGTGACAAACGCAAAAGAATCAATGGATTCTATTCCAACCTGATTGAGAACCGACAGATGATTAGCCGTGCTGTGACAGAGCATAGGAACGTTTTCACTGAGAGGATGGGAAGTAGCCATTGACAACGGTGACACCCTACATAGAGCTTGCCATGGAAGGGACTTTGCGTGTGGAAAAGGATTTCAAGGAAGAATTGAAGTTCAGAGGACAAAGCATCTCCAAAACTCCAACATATTTCTCATTACTGCACAACAAGTAACGCTTTTATTCTCTTTTATTTTTCCAATCTAATAATTCTAACTGATAATTTTAATTAATATCCTGACTAAGAATAATAAGATAAACATAGCTTGATTCAAACCAATAATCTCCGTGGGATCGACCCTTACTCACGTAAGGTATTACTTGGACGACCCAGTGCACTTGCTGGTTAGTTGTGCGGATCACAAATTCGTGCACCAATTCTTCATTCACTTGAATGATCAATTCTCCTCTGTCCACATCAATCACAGCCTTTGCTGTGGCTAAGAAGGGTCTGCCAAGGATGATGGATTCATCCATGCACTTCCCAGTCTCTAGGACTATGAAATCAGCAGGGATGTAATGGTCTTCAATCTTTACCAAAACATCCTCTACAAGTCCATAAGCTTATTTTCTTGAATTGTCTGCCATCTCTAGTGAGATTCTTGCAGCTTGTACCTCAAAGATCCCTAGCTTCTCCATTACAGAGAGAGGCATGAGGTTTACACTTGACCCTAGGTCACACAGAGCCTTCTTAAAGGTCATGGTGCCTATGGTACAAGGTATTGAAAACTTTCCAGGATCCTGTCTCTTTTGAGGTAATTTCTGCCTAGACAAGTCATCCAGTTCTTTGGTGAGCAAAGGAAGTTCATTCTCCCAAGTCTCATTACCAAATAACCTGTCATTTAGCTTCATGATTGCTCCAAGGTATTTAGCAACTTGCTCTTCAGTGACATACTCATCCTCTTCAGAGGAAGAATATTCATTAGAGCTCATGAAAGGCAGAAGTAAATCCAATGAAATCTCTATGGTCTCAGTGTGAGCCTCAGATTCCCATGGTTCCTCATTAGGGAAATTATTGGAGGCCAGTGGACGTCCATTGAGGTCTTCCTCAGTGGCGCTCACTGCCTCTTCATCCTCTCCAAGTTCGGCCATGTTGATGGCCTTACATTCTCCTTTTGGATTCTCTTCTGTATTGCTTGGAAGAGTACTAGGAGGGAGTTCAGTAATTTTCTTGCTCAGCTGTCCCACTTGTGCCTCCAAATTCCTAATGGAGGACCTTGTTTCAGTCATGAAACTTTGAGTGGTTTTGATTTGATCAGAGACCATGGTTGCTAAGTCAGAGTGGCTCTGCTTAGAATTCTCTGTCTGTTGCTGAGAAGATGATGGAAAAGGCTTGTCATTGCTAAACCTGTTTCTTCCACCATTATTGTTGTTGAAACCTTGTTGAGGTCTCTGTTGATCCTTCCATGTGAGATTTGGATGATTTCTCCATGAAGAATTATAGGTATTTCCATAGGGTTCTCCCATGTAATTCACCTCTTCCATTGAAGGGTTCTCAGGATCATAAGCTTCTTCTTCAGATGAAGCGTCCTTAGTACTGCCTGATGCATTTTGCATTCCAGACAGGCTTTGAGAAATCAAATTGACTTGCTGAGTCAATATTTTGTTCTGAGCCAATATGGCATTCAGAGTATCAATCTCAAGAACTCCTTTCTTCTGATTAGTCTCATTGTTCACAGGATTCCTTTCAGAAGTGTACATGAATTGGTTATTTGCAACCATTTCAATTAGTTCTTGAGCTTCTGTAGGCGTCTTCTTCAGATGAAGAGATCCTCCAGCAGAGCTATCCAAAGACATCTTGGACAGTTCAGACAGATCATCATAGAAGATACCTATGATGCTCCATTCAGAAAGCATGTCAGAAGGACACTTTCTGATCAATTGTTTGTATCTTTCCCAATCTTCATAGAGGGATTCTCCTTCCTTCTGTCTGAAGGTTTGGACTTCCACTCTAAGCTTACTCAATTTTTGAGGTGGAAAGAACTTTGCCAAGAAGGCATTGACTAGCTTTTCCCAAGAGTTCAGGCTTTCTTTAGGTTGTGAGTCCAACCATATTCTAGCTCTGTCTCTTACAGCAAAAGGGAATAGCATAAGTCTATAGATCTCAGGGTCAACCCCATTGGTCTTGACAGTGTCACAGATTTGCAAGAATTTAGCTAAAAACTGATGAGGATCTTCCAATGGAAGTCCATGGAACTTACAATTCTGTTGCATTAGAGAAACTAATTGAGGCTTAAGCTCAAAGTTGTTTGCTCCAATGGCAGGGATAGAGATTCTTCTCCCATAGAAGTCGGGAGTAGGTGCAGTAAAGTCACCTAGCATCTTCCTTGCATTGTTGGCATTGTTGTTGTTTTTGGCTGCCATGGGTTCTTCTTCTTTGAAGATTTCTGTTAGGTCCTCTACAGAGAGTTGTGCCTTAGCTTCTCTTAGCTTTCGCTTCAAGGTCCTTTCAGGTTCAAGGTCAGCCTCAACAAGAATGCTTTTGTCTTTGCTCCTGCTCATATGAAAGATAAGAGAACAAGAAGATATGGAATCCTCTATGTCACAGTATAGAGATTCCTTGAGGTGTCAGAGGAAAAGAAAAATAGAAGGAAGAAGTAGAAAATTCGAACTTATCAAGGAAGATGGAGTTCGAATTATGCATTAAGGATGAGTGTTAGTCCATAAATAAAAGGATGTGAGAAGAGGGGAAGAAATTTTTGAAAATTAAGTTAAATATTTTAAAAACATTTTGAAAAACACTAATTGATTTTCGAAAACCAAGAGTGGAAAAGAAATCAAGTGATTTTTGAAAAAGATTTTGAAATTAGAAATAAAAAAGATATGATTAAAAACTATTTTGAAAAAGATGTGATTAAAAAGATATGATTGAAAAGTTATGATTTGAAAAACAATTTAAAAAGATTTGATTTAAAAAAATTAATGACTTAGCTAACAAGAAAAGATATGATTCAAACATTAAACCTTTCTCAACAGAAAAGGCAACATACTTGAAATGTTGAATCAAATCATTAATTGATAGCAAGTATTTTTGAAAATGGAAAGAGATTGATTTTGAAAAAGATTTGATTGAAAAAATATGATTTGAAAAAGATTGGATTTTGAAAAAATTTTGAAAACCTGAAAAAAAATTGAATTAAAAACAAAATATTCCCTCTTGTGCCATCCTGGCGTTAAACGCCCAGCCAGGCACCCTGGCTGGCGTTTAAACGCCAGTTTGCCTTCCTCACTGGGCGTTTTGAACGCCCAGCTTTTTCTGTATAATTCCTCTGCTGTATGTTCTGAATCTTCAATTCTCTGTATTATTGACTTGAAAAGACACAAATAAAAATTTTTTTTTTGGATTTTTAATAATGAGGAATAATCAAAATGCAATTAGAATCAAATAATAATGCATGCAAGACACCAAACTTAGCAGTTTGTATACTACTGACACTAACAAAATGAGAATGCATATAACAAAACACTCAAGTCAAGAGAATTCAAAGATCAGAGCAAGAAAATCATCAAGAATAACTTGAGGATCACTTAAGACACATGAATGAATGCAAGAAGAACAGAAACATGCAATGTTAGTCTAAAGCTTCAGTCTAAAGAAATTAGACATGGCTAGCCAAGCTTCAGCAGGACATTGCATTCAAGAGCTAAATTGATGAGAATCAATCAGCTTTGGTGATGATAAGAACATCACCTTGAAACACTAGAATTCATTCTTAAGAACTCTGAAGATAAATGCCTAATCTAAGCAACAAGATAAACCGTCAGTTGTCCAAACTCGAAATAATCCCCGGCAACGGCGCCAAAAACTTGGTGCATGAAATTGTGATTGGTGGACGAAATTGTGATCCATGTGCTAACTATTTTGAGATGAAGGCTTCTTATGGCACTGGTTAAATTCACAACTCCGTTCAACTAACCAGCAAGTGTACTGGGTCGTCCAAGTAATAAACCTTACGTGAGTAAGGGTCGATCCCACAGAGATTGTTGGTATGAAGCAAGCTATGGTCACCTTGTAAATCTCAGTTAGGCAGATAAAATTATGGAATTTAGAAAATCAAATAATAAAAAGAAAAGAAATAATAAAAGGGATACTTATGCAGCCTCATTGGTGGGAATTTCAGATAAGTGCATGGAGATGCTGTATGGCCCAAGGACGCCTGCTCTCCTATTGCTTCAACTCAATTCTTCTTACTCCTTTCCATGGCAAGCTGTGTATAGGGGTTCACCATCAGCGGTGGCTACTTTCAATCCTCTCGGGAAAATGGTCCTCTGCGGCTGCACTCGCATGGCTAATCGTCTGGAGGCATCACCCATGGTGATGGCTACATCCCATCCTCGCAGTGAAAACTACGCTCACGCGCTCTGTCACAGCACGGCTAATCACTGGTTGGTTCCTGCGCCTACTGGAATAGAATCCCTTGATTCTTTTGCGCTTGTCATCACGCCCAGCACTTGCAAGTCTGAAGCACGTCACAGTCATTCATTACCGGAATCCTACTCGGAATACCACAGACAAGGTTAGACTTTCGGATTCCCAGGATCCTACTCGGAATACCACAGACAAGGTGAGACTTTCCGGATCCTCATAAATGCCGCCATCTATCTAGCTTATACCACGAAGATTCTGTTGGGGAATCTAAGAGATACACATTCAAGCTCGGTTGCATGTAGAACGGAAGTGGTTGTCAATCACGCGCGTTCATAAATAAGAATGATAATGAGGGTTATCTAATCATCACATTCATCATATTCTTGGGTACGAATGAATATCTTGAAATAAGAATAAGAGAGAATTGAATAAAAGAAAATAGAACTGCATTAATACTTGAGGTACAGTAGAGCTCCACACCCTTAATCTATGGTGTGCAGAAACTCCACCGTTGAAAATACATAAGTGAAAGGTTCAGGCATGGCCGAGAGGCCAGCCCCCTAAAACGTGATCAATAGCCTCTTAGGATGAAGAATAAAACAAAACTGAGACCAAAGATGTAACGTGGTCAAAAAGACATCTAATACAATAGTTAAATGTTCTATTTATAATAAACTAGCTCCTAGGGTTTACATGAGTAAGTAATTGATGCATAAATCCACTTCCGGGGCCCACTTGGTGTATGCTTGGGCTGAGCTTGATCAATCCACGAGCTGAGGCTTCTCTTGGAGTTGAACTCCGAGTTATGACGTGTTTTGGGCGTTCAACTCCGGATCATGACGTTTTTCTGGCGTTTAACTCCAGACAGCAGCATGAACTTGGCGTTCAACGCCAAGTTACGTCGTCAATTTCCGAATAAAGTATGGACTATTATATATTGCTGGAAAGCCCTGGATGTCTACTTTCCAACGTCGTTAAGAGCGTGCCATTTGAAGTTCTGTAGCTCCAGAAAATCCATTTCGAGTGCAGGGAGGTCAGATTCCAACAGCATCAGCAGTCCTTTTTGTCAACCTTTTTCAGAGTTTTGCTCAAGTCCCTCAATTTCAGCCAGAATTTACCTGAAATCACAGAAAAACACACAAACTCATAGTAAAGTCCAGAAATGTGAATTTAACATAAAAACTAATGAAAACATCCCTAAAAGTAGCTTGAACTTACTAAAAATTACCTAAAAACAATGTCAAAAAGCGTATAAATTATCCGCTCATCACAACACCAAACTTAAATTGTTGCTTGTCCCCAAGCAACTGAAAATCAAACAGGATAAAAAGAAGAGAATATACTATAAATTCAGAAATATCAATGAATATTAATTATAATTAATGAGCGGGACTTGTAGCTTTTTGCCTCTGAATAGTTTGGCATCTCACTTTTTCCTTTGAAGTTCAGAGTGATTGGCGTCTCTGGGGAACTTAGAATTTGGGATAGTGTTATTGACTTTCCTAGTTAAGCATGTTGATTCTTGAACACAGCTACTTATGAGTCTTGGCCGTGGCCCTAAGCACTTTGTTTTCCAGTATTACCACCGGATACATAAATGCCACAGACACATAACTGGGTGAACCTTTTCAGATTGTGACTTAGCTTTGCTAAAGTCCCCAGTTAGTGGTGTCTAGAGCTCTTAAGCACACTCTTTTGCCTTGGATCACGACTTTAACCACTTAGTCTCAAGCTTTTTGCTTGGACCTTCATGACACAAGCACATGGTTAGGGACAGCTTGATTTAGCCGCTTAGGCCTGGATTTAATTTCCTTGGGCCCTCCTATCCATTGATGCTCAAAGCCTTGGATCCTTTTTACCCTTGCCTAGGGCTCATGGCTTTTTCTGCATGCTTTTTCTTTTTCTTTCTAAAATTTTCGCCATTTTTTTTTCACTGCTTTTTCTTGCTTCAAGAATCAATTTCATGAATTTTTTTTCAGATCATCAATAACATTTCTCTTTGTTCATCATTCTTTCAAGAACCAACAATTTTAACACTCATAAACAACAATATCAAAAGACATATGCACTGTTCAATCATTCATTCAGAAAACAAAAAGTATTGTCACCACATCAATATAATTAAATTAAATTCAATAATAAATTCGAAATTTATGTACTTCTTGTTCTTTTGAATTAAAACATTTTTTCATTTAAGAGAGGTGAAGGACTAATGGATTTTATTTATAGCTTTAAGGCATGGTTACACACTAATGATCATGAAGTAGAGACACAAAAACATAGGTAAACACAATACTAAAAACCGAAAACAGAAAGAAATAAAGAACAAGGAATGAATCCACCTCTAGTGGCGTCTTCTTCTTGAAGGACCAATGATGTTCTTCAACTCTTCTATGTCCCTTCCTTGCCTTTATTGCTCCTCCCTCATCACTCTTTGATCTTCTCTTATTTCTTGGAGAATGATGGAGTGCTCATGATGTTCCACCCTTAATTGTTCCACATTATGGCTCAGATCTTCTAAGGGGGTGTTGAGTTGCTCCCAATAGTTGTTGGGAGGAAAGTGCATTCCTTGAGGCATCTCAGGGAATTGTTGATGATGAGCTCCCTCATGCATTTCTTGAGGGCCGTGAGGAGCTTCTCTTGCTTGCTCCATCCTCTTCTTGGTGATGGGCTTGTCTTCTTCAATGGAGACATCTCCCTCTATGATAACTCCAGCTGAGTAACATAGATGGCAAATAAGGTGAGGGAAGGCTAGCCGTGCCATGGGTGAGGACTTGTCGGCTATTTTGTAGAGTTCATTGGAGATGACCTCATGAACTTCTACTTCCTCTCCAATCATGATGCTATGGATCATGATGGCCCGATCCACAGTAACTTCAGATCAGTTGCTTGTAGGGATGATGGATCTTTGGATGAACTCCAACCATCCTCTAGCTACAGGCTTGAGGTCCAGTCTTCTTAGTTGGACCGGTTTGCCTTTGGAGTCTATTCTCCATTGGGCGCCTTCCACACATATGTCCATTAGGACTTGGTCCAACCTTTGATTAAAGTTGACCCTTCTTGTGTAGGGGCGTTCATCACCTTGCATCATGGGTAAGTGAAACGCCAACCTTACATTTTCCGGACTGAAATCCAAGTATTTCCCCCTAACCATTGTGAGATAATTCTTTGGACTTGGGTTCATACCTTGGTCATGGTTCCTAGTGATCCATGCATTGGCATAAAACTCTTGAACCATTAAGATTCCAACTTGTTGCATGGGGTTGGTTAAGACTTCCCAACCTCTTCTTTGAACTTCATGTCGGATCTCCGGATACTCATTCTTCTTGAGCTTGAAAAGAACCTCAAGGATCACCTTCTTCTTTGCCACAACATCATAGAAGTGGTCTTGATGGCTCTTGGAGATGAATCTTTCCATCTCCCATGACTCGGAGGTGGAAGCTTTTGCCTTCCCTTTCCCTTTTCTAGAGGATACTCCGGCCTTAGGTGCCATTGATGGTAATGGAAAAACAAAAAGCTTATGCTTTTTACCACACCAAACTTTAAAATTTTGCTCGTCCTCGAGCAAAAAAAAAAAAAGAAGAGTAGAAGAAGAAGAAGAAAATATGGTAGAGAGGGAGAGAGGTAGGTTCGGCTATGTGGGAGAAGAAGGGGTTGAGTTGTGTGAAAATGAAGTAGAAGGGAAGGGTATTTATAGGGAGAGGGGAGGGTGGGTGTTCGGCCAATTTGGGTGGGAATGGGTGGGAAATTGAATTTGAATTTTATGAAGGTAGGTGGGGTTTATGGGGAAGAGTGGGTTGATGTGAATGGTGAATGGGGTAATTGGGAAGAGGAATTGAGGTGATTGGTGAAAGGTGTTGGGAAGTGTGACATGGGGAAGAATGAGATTTGGATTAGGAGAGTGTGATTAGGATTAAAAGGTAGGGTGGGAATATGTTAGGTGGGGATCCTGTGGGGTCCACAGATCCTGAGGTGATAAGAAATACCATTCCTTCACCCTATAGGCATGTAAAATGCCTACATGCATCATTCTGGCGTTCAAACGCCCATTGGTGCATGTTCTGGGCGTTCAACGCCCATGTAATGCATGTTTCTGGCGTTGAACGCCAGTTTCATGCTTGTTTCTGGCGTTCAGCACCAGTTTGTCCTCTCTGTGCACGTTCCTGGCGTTTAACGCCAGGTTGTTGCTTGTTTCTGGCGTTCAGCGCCAGAATGGTGCTCTGTTCTGGCGTTGAACGCCGGCCAGATGCACCTTACTGGCGTTGAACGCCAGTCTGCGCTACCTCCAGGGTGAAAAAATTTTTTCTTCTGTTTTTGACTCTGTTTTTAATTTTTTTGATTTTTTTTGTGACTCCTCATGATCATGTACCTAATTAAACACAAAAATAACAAAGAAACAAAATAAAATAAAATTAGATAAATAAAATTGGGTTGCCTCCCAACAAGCGCTTCTTTAATGTCAATAGCTTGACAGTGGCTCTTCATGGAGCCACAAGGTGATCAGGTCAATGTTGTATAGTTGTCCACACCAAACTTAGAGTTTGGATATGGGATCTTAACACCAAACTTAGAGTTTGGTTGTGGCCTCACAACACCAAACTTAGAGTTTGACTGTGTGGGCTCCTCTTGACTCTGAACTGAGAGAAGCTCTTCATGCTTACTCTCTTTTGTCATAGAGGGATGGCCATGTGCCTTAAACACAAGGTAGTCTCCATTTAATTGAAGAACTAATTCACCTCTGTTGACATCTATCACAGCCCCTGCTGTGGCTAGGAAAGGTCTTCCAAGGATGATGCAATCATCCTCTTCCTTCCTAGTGTCTAAGATTATGAAATCAGCAGGGATGTAAAGGCCTTCAACCTTTACTAGCACGTCCTCTACTATTCCATAGGCTTGTCTCAATGACTTGTCTGGCAGTTGTAATGAGAACAAGGCAGGTTGAACCTCAATGATCCCCAGCTTCTCCATTACAGAGAGTGGCATTAGATTTATCCCTGACCCCAGGTCACACAGAGCTTTTTCAAAGATCATGGTGCCTATGGTACAAGGTATTAAGAACTTGCCAGGATCTTGCTTCTTTTGAGGTAGAATTTTCTGAATCCAAGTGTCCAGTTCATTAATGAGCAAGGGAGGTTCACTTTCCCAAGTCTCATTACCAAACAGCTTGGCATTCAGCTTCATGATAGCTCCTAAATATTGAGCAACTTGCTCTCCAGTCACATCTTCATCCTCTTCAGAGGAAGAATAGTCCTCAGAGCTCATGAATGGCAGAAGGAGGTTTAATGGAATCTCTATGGTCTCTAAATGAGCCTCAGATTCCTCTGGATCCTTAATAGGAAACTCCTTCTTGCTTGAGGGACGTCCCAAGAGGTCTTCCTCACTAGGATTTTCGTCCCCCTCCTCCCTTGTGTATTCGGCCTCTTTGATCACATCAATGGCCTTGCACTCTCCTTTTGGATTCTCTTCTGTATTGCTTGGGAGAATACTGGGAGGAGTTTCAATAACTTTCTTACTCAGCTGGCCCACTTGTGCCTCCAGATTTCTAATAGAGGATCTTGTTTCATTCATGAAACTAAAAGTGGCCTTTGACAGATCAGAGACTATATTGGCTAAATTAGAATTGTTTTGTTCAGAATTCTCTGTCTGTTGCTGAGGGGATGATGGATATGGCTTGCTATTGCCTAGCCTATTACGTCCACCATTGTTAAAGCCTTGTTGAGGCTTTTGTTGATCCTTCCATGAGAAATTTAGATGATTTCTCCATGATGAGTTATAGGTGTTTCCATAAGGTTCACCCATGTAATTAACCTCTGCCATGGCAGGGTTCTCAGGATCATAAGCTTCTTCAGAAGCTGCCTCTCTAGTACTATTGGATGCATGTTGCAATCCATTCAGATTTTGAGAGATTATGTTGACCTGTTGAGTCAACACTTTGTTCTGAGCCAATATGGCATTCAGAGTATCAATTTCAAGAACTCCTTTCTTCTGAGGTATCCCATTGTTCACGGAATTCCTCTCAGAAGTGTACATGAACTGGTTATTTGCAACCATGTCAATGAGCTCTTGAGCCTCTTCAGGCGTTTTCTTCAGGTGAATAGATCCACCTGTAGAATGGTCCAATGATATTTTCGAAAATTCAGAGAGACCATAATAGAATATATCTAATATGGTCCATTCTGAAAACATGTCAGATGGACATCTTTTGGTCAGCTGCTTGTACCTTTCCCAAGCTTCATAGAGGGATTCACCATCTTTTTGTTTGAAGGTTTGAACATCCACTCTCAGCTTGCTCAGCTTTTGAGGAGGAAAGAATTTATCTAAGAATGTAGTGACAAGCTTATCCCATGAGTCCAGGCTATCCTTGGGTTGTGAATCCAACCATACTCTAGCTCTGTCTCTTACAGCAAAAGGGAAAAGCATGAGTCTGTAGACTTCAGGATCAACTCCATTCGTCTTTACAGTCTCACAGATCTGCAAGAACTCAGTTAAAAACTGATAAGGATCTTCAGATGGAAGTCCATAAAACTTGCAGTTTTGTTGCATTAAAGCAACTAGTTGAGGCTTAAGCTCAAAGTTATTGGCTCCAATGGCAGGAATGGAGATGCTTCTTCCATCAAATTTGGACGTTGGCTTTGTGAAATCACCAAGCATTCTCCTTGCATTATTATTATTTTCGGCTGCCATCTCCTTCTCTTGTTCGAAAATTTCTGAAAGGTTGTTTCTGGATTGTTGTAATTTAGCTTCTCTTAATTTTCTCTTCAGAGTCCTTTCAGGTTCTGGATCAATTTCAACAAGAGTGCCTTTATCCTTGTTCCTGCTCATATGAAAGAGAAGAAAACAAGAAAAGAAGAGGAATCCTCTATGTCACAGTATAGAGATTCCTTTATGTTAGTAGAAAAAGAAAGGGGTAGAAGAATGAAGAAGAGGGTTCGGATTTTTGGATGAAGATAGGTGAAGAGAAGTGTTAGTAATTAAATAATTAAATAGAAGAAGAAAAGAGAAGAGAGAATTCGAAAATAAGTTTGAAAAGGAGTTAGTGATTTTCGAAAATTAGAGATAAATTGTAATTAAAATTAAAACATGAAACAATTAATTAATTTAAAAAGAATGTTTGAAAAAGGGATGAGATATTTTCGAAAATTAGAGAGGGAAAAGTAGTTAGGTGGTTTTGAAAAAGATAAGAAACAGACAAGAAATTAGTTAGTTGATTGAAAAAGATTTGAAATCAAAATTGAAAAAGATAAGAAGATAGTAAGTTAGATAAGATTTTTTGAAATCAAATTTTGAAAAAGATAATTTTTTTTTTGAAAAAGATAAAAAAAAAGATAAAAAGATTTAATTCAAAAATTTTGAAATTATTTACTTCACTAACAAGAAACTACAAGATAAGATTCTAGAACTTAAAGATTGAGCCTTTCTTAACAAGAAAGTAACAAACTTCAAATTTTTGAACCAATCACATTAATTATTAGTGAATTTTCGAAAATATGATGTAAAGATAAGAAAAAGATTTTGAAAATATTTTGAAAAAGATTTTTGAAATTTTCGAAAAATTAGAAAAAATGAAAAAGATATGATTTTTGAAAAAGATTTTGAAAAGATAAGATTTTTAAAATTGACATTTTGACTTGACTTGTAAGAAACAACTAATTTTGAAAATTTTTTGACCAAGTCAACCCAAAATTTCGAAATTTTGGAGGGAAATAAGGAAAAGATATTTTTTGATTTTTGAATTTTTTTTAATTATGAAAGAGAAAAACAACAAAAATACTTTATGCATGAAATTTTTGGATCAAAACAATGAATGCATGCAAGAATGCTATGAATGTCAAGATGAACACCAAGAACACTTTGAAGATCATGATGAACATCAAGAACATATTTTTGAAAAATTTTTGATGCAAAGAAAATATGCAAGACACCAAACTTAGAAATTTTTAATGCTTGGAAAATATGAATGCAAAGATGCACATGAAAAACAAGAAAAGACACAAAACAAGAAAACATCAAGATCAAACAAGAAGACTTACCAAGAACAACTTGAAGATCATGAAGAACACTATGAATGCATGGGATTTTCGAAAAAAAATGCAAGAAAAATTTTAAAGCATGCAATTGACACCAAACTTAAAAATTGACTCAAGACTCAAACAAGAAACACAAAATATTTTTAATTTTTATGATTTTCTAATTTTTTTGTATTTTTATTAAATTTTTTTCGAAAACAAAGTTGGAAAAACGAAAAAGAAAAGAAAAATTTTGAAAAAGATTTTTGAAAAGAAAGTTACCTAATCTGAGCAACAAGATGAACCGTCAGTTGTCCATACTCGAACAATCCCCGGCAACGGCGCCAAAAACTTGGTGGACGAAATTGTGATCCATGTTCTAACTATTTTGAGATGAAGGCTTCTTATGGCACTGGTTAAATTCACAACTCCGTTCAACTAACCAGCAAGTGTACTGGGTCGTCCAAGTAATAAACCTTACGTGAGTAAGGGTCGATTCCACACAGATTGTTGGTATGAAGCAAGCTATGGTCACCTTGTAAATCTCAGTTAGGCAGATAAAATTATGGAATTTAGAAAATCAAATAATAAAAAGAAAAGAAATAATAAAAGGGATACTTATGCAGCCTCATTGGTGGGAATTTCAGATAAGTGCATGGAGATGTTGTATGGCCCAAGGACGCCTGCTCTCCTATTGCTTCAACTCAATTCTTCTTACTCCTTTCCATGGCAAGCTGTGTATAGGGGTTCACCATCAGCGGTGGCTACTTTCAATCCTCTCGGGAAAATGGTCCTCTGCGGCTGTCACTCGCATGGCTAATCGTCTGGAGGCATCACCCATGGTTGATGGCTACATCCCATCCTCGCAGTGAAAACTACGCTCACGCGCTCTGTCACAGCACGGCTAATCACTGGTTGGTTCCTGCGCCTACTGGAATAGAATCCCTTGATTCTTTTGCGCTTGTCATCACGCCCAGCACTTGCAAGTCTGAAGCACGTCACAGTCATTCATTACCGGAATCCTACTCGGAATACCACAGACAAGGTTAGACTTTCCGGATTCCCAGGATCCTACTCGGAATACCACAGACAAGGTGAGACTTTCCGGATCCTCATAAATGCCGCCATCTATCTAGCTTATACCACGAAGATTCTGTTGGGGAATCTAAGAGATACACATTCAAGCTCGGTTGCATGTTGAACGGAAGTGGTTGTCAATCACGCGCGTTCATAAATAAGAATGATAATGAGGGTTATCTAATAATCACATTCATCATATTCTTGGGTACGAATGAATATCTTGGAATAAGAATAAGAGAGAATTGAATAAAAGAAAATAGAACTGCATTAATACTTGAGGTACAGTAGAGCTCCACACCCTTAATCTATGGTGTGCAGAAACTCCACCGTTGAAAATACATAAGTGAAAGGTTCAGGCATGGCCGAGAGGCCAGCCCCCTAAAACGTGATCAATAGCCTCTTAGGATGAAGAATAAAACAAAACTGAGACCAAAGATGTAACGTGGTCAAAAAGACATCTAATACAATAGTTAAATGTTCTATTTATAATAAACTAGCTCCTAGTGTTTACATGAGTAAATAATTGATGCATAAATCCACTTCCGGGGCCGACTTGGTGTATGCTTGGGCTGAGCTTGATCAATCCACGAGCTGAGGCTTCTCTTGGAGTTGAACTCCGAGTTATGACGTGTTTTGGGCGTTCAACTCCGGATCATGACGTTTTTCTGGCGTTTAACTCCAGACAGCAGCATGAACTTGGCGTTCAACGCCAAGTTACGTCATCAATTTCCGAATAAAGTATGGACTATTATATATTGCTGGAAAGCCCTGGATGTCTACTTTCCAACACCGTTGAGAGCGCGCCATTTGAAGTTCTGTAGCTCCAGAAAATCCATTTCGAGTGCAGGGAGGTCAGATTCCAACAGCATCAGCAGTCCTTTTTGTCAGCCTTTTTCAGAGTTTTGCTCAAGTCCCTCAATTTCAGCCAGAATTTACCTGAAATCACAGAAAAACACACAAACTCATAGTAAAGTCCAAAAATGTGAATTTAACATAAAAACTAATGAAAACATCCCTAAAAGTAGCTTGAACTTACTAAAAATTACCTAAAAATAATGTCAAAAAGCGTATAAATTATCCGCTCATCAGTGATCATCAATGGCGCCATCAACATGGTACGCTCAATTGCAATCTCAATTCTTTATCACAACTTTGCACAACTAACCAGCAAGTGCACTGGGTCTTCCAAGTAATAAACCTTACGCGAGTAAAGGTCGATCCCACGGAAATTGTTGGTATGAAGCAAGCTATGGTCACCTTGTAAATCTTAGTCAGGCAGATTCAAATGGTTATGAATGATATATGAATATAAAATAAGGATAGAGATACTTATGTAATTCATTGGTGAGAGTTTCAGATAAGCGAATGGAGATGCTTTGTCCCTTCCGTCTCTCTGCTTTCCTACTGTCTTCTTCCAATCCTTCTTACTCCTTTCCATGGCAAGCTGTATGTTGGGCATCACCGTTGTCAGTGGCTACAATCCCGTCCTCTCAGTGAAAATGTTCAACGCACCCTGTCACGGCACGGCTAATCATCTGTCGGTTCTCAATCAGGTTGGAATAGAATCCAGTGATTCTTTTGCGTCTGTCACTAACGCCCAGCCTTCAGGAGTTTGAAGCTCGTCACAGTCATTCAATTCCTGAATCCTACTCAGAATACCACAGACAAGGTTTAGACCTTCCGGATTCTCTTGAATGCCGCCATCAATTCTAGCTTATACCACGAAGATTCTGATTAAGGAATCCAAGAGATAAACATTCAAGCCTTGTTTGCTTGTAGAACGGGAGTGGTTGTCAGGCACGCGTTCATAAGTGAGAATGATGATGAGCGTCACATAATCATCATATTCATCAAGTTCTTGAGTGCGAATGAATATCTCGGAATAAGAACAAGCTGAATTGAATAGAAGAACAATAGTAATTGCATTAATACTCGAGGTACAGCAGAGCTCCACACCTTAATCTATGGTGTGTAGAAACTCCACCGTTGAAAATACATAAGAATAAGGTCTAGGCATGGCCGAATGGCCAGCCTCCCAAAGAGGGTTCAATCATAGAAACATGATCAAAAGATCTCTAAGATTGAAAGATGAAAATACAATAGAAAAAGGTCCTATTTGTAGAGAACTAGTAACCTAGAGTTTACAGAAATGAGTAAATGACATAAAAATCCACTTCCGGGACCACTTGGTGTGTGCTTGGGCTGAGCATTGAAGCATTTTCATGTAGAGACTTCTCTTGGAGTTAAACGCCAACTTTTGTGCCAGTTTGGGCGTTTAACTCCCATTCTTGTGCTAGTTCCGACGTTTAACGCCGGGCAGTTTTGAGCTGATTTGGAACGCCGGTTTGGGCCATCAAATCTCGGGCAAAGTATGGACTATTATATATTGCTGGAAAGCCCAGGATGTCTACTTTCCAACGCCGTTGAGAGCACGCCAATTGAACTTTTGTAGCTCCAGAAAATCCACTTCGAGTGCAGGGAGGTCAGAATCCAACAGCATCTGCAGTCCTTTTCAGTCTCTGAATCAGATTTTTGCTCAGGTCCCTCAAATTTCAGCCAGAAAATACCTGAAATCACAGAAAAACACACAAACTCATAGTAAAGTCCAGAAAAGTGAATTTTAACTAAAAACTAATAAAAATATAATAAAAACTAACTAAAACATACTAAAAACATACTAAAAACAATGCCAAAAAGCGTATAAATTATCCGCTCATCAGCCACCTCACTGGCACCAAATGCCAGGTTGCCAGTGAGGTCCCTAGGCTGCAAACAACTCCACTTTCAATTCCAAGCCTCCCTATTTCTATTTTAATCAACGAGCAGGACTCAAAGAGAAATAAAAGTAAAGAAACCTTAACAAATAATAACATACTAAAACAAGAAAACAATGCAAGGATACTAAACATTGGGTTGTCTCTTAACAAGTGCTTCTTTAACGACACTAGCTCAACGGTTCAACTCTGTTAAGTAAGCAGATGAGTAGTCCTTTGACGATCGACGTCGCCACCAAGATAGTGTTTTAGCCTATGGCCATTGATAGTGAACCTTCTATCGGAGTTCTCTTCCATGATTTCCATGTGACCATAGGGTGATACTTTAGTGACCAGAAAAGGGCCTAACCACTAGGATTTCAGCTTCCCTGGAAAGACCTTGAGCCTTGAGTTAAAGAGAAGTACTTTCTATCCTGGCTCAAAGGTTCTGGTGGCTATTTCTTGTCATGCCACAATTTTGTCTTCTCCTTGTAAAGCTTGGCATTTTCATAAGCTGTGGTTTGGAATTCATCAAGCTCATTGAGTTGGAGGAGCCTTTTTTCTCCTGCAACCTAGAATCAAAGTTTAGGAAATTTGTAGCCCAATAAGCTTTGTGTTCCAAATCCATAAGCCAGTGACAGGCTTTGCCATAGACCAACTGATAAGGGGATATACCGATAGGAGTCTTGAAAGTTGTTTGGTAAGCCCAGAGAGCATCATCAATCTTCCTTGCCTAGTTCTTCCTTGAAGCACTTACGATCTTCTCTGAAATTCGTTTAAGCTCTCTGTTAGAGACCTCCACCTGTCTGCTTGTCTGAGGGTGATAGGGGGTAGCTACCATATTTCTGACTCCATATTTCTAAAGAAGAGAATCCAACTGTTTATTGCAGAAGTGATTTCTCCCATCACTGATTAAGGTCCTTGGGATACCAAACCTACTAAAAATATACATCTGAAAGAAGCTCATCATAACTTTGCCATCATTGGTGGGCAAAGCTATAGCCTCCACCCACTTGGACACATAATCTACAGCCATCAAGATGTAGTTATTTGACTAGGAGGGAGGGAACGGTCCCATGAAATTAATCTTCCACACGTTAAAGAGCTCTATTTTCAATATTGCTTCCTGTGGCATTTCATTATGCCCAGGCAAATTTTTAGCTCTCTGGCACTGGTCACAGTTCTTCAGAAACTCTCTAGCATCACTAAAGAGAGTAGGCCAATAGAAGCCATACTGGAGGACCTTGGCAGAAGTCCTCTCTCCAGCAAAATGGTCACCATACTCAGAGTCATGACAATGCCAGAGCACAACTTTTGTTCCTTCACTCGGGATACACCCTTGGATGAGTCCATCTGAGCACCTATTGAATAAGTAAGGCTCTTTCCACAAGAAATACTTGGCATCATGAAGCAACTTCTTAACTAGTTGCTTAGTGAAGTCTTGGAGAATGATTCTGCTGGCCTTGTAGTTTGCTATGTCTGCAAACCAAGGAATTCCATGTATAGCAAAGAGCTGCTTATCAAGAAAAGCTTCATTTATTGGAGTAGGAGAAATCACTACTTCTTTAGGCTCAATTTTGGAGAGGTTATCAGCCACCAAATTCTGTATACCTTTCCTGTCTTAGATCTCAATATCAAATTTCTGAATAAGGAGGACCCACCTAATCAATCTGAGTTCAGCATCCTGCTTGCTCAAAAGATACTTAATCGCACCATGGCTAGTGTAAACAATAACTTCTGACCAATAAGATAGGACCTAAACTTATCAAAGGCATACACCACAACTAATCATTCTTTTTCTGTAGTGGTGTAATTCTTTTGTGCGTCATTTAAGATATGACTTGCATAGTATATAACATGAACAAGCTTATCTTGCCTCTTGGTGGACGAAATTGTGATTCATTTGTTATTCCATTTTGCAAAATTCATTGCTTTTCATTCCCTGGTAATGGCTCCAAAAACTTGGTGTCAATGCCATGGTTCACAACTTCGCACAACTAACCAGCAAGTGCACTGGGTCGTCCAAGTAATACCTTACGTGAGTAAGGGTCGATCCCACGGAGATTGTTGGTATGAAGCAAGCTATGGTCACCTTGTAAATCCCAGTCATGTTAAATAACTAAATTAAGAGATTATAGGATTAAATTAAATAAACTGAAAATAAAGATAAAGTTACTCATGTAATCCAATGGTGGGAATTTCAGATAGGCGTATGGAGATGCTGTGTTTCTTTTGAATCTCTGCTTTCCTGCTGCTTTCATCCAATTCTTCTTTCTTCTTTCCATGGCAAGCTGTATGTAGGGCATCACCGTTGTTAATGGCTACATCCCATCCTCTCAGTGAAAATGGTCCTATGCTCTGTCACGGCACGGCTAATCATCTGTCGATTCTCAATCAGGTTGGAATAGAATCCCTTGATTCTTTTGCATTTGTCATCACGCCCAGCCTTCAGGAGTTTGAAGCTCGTCACAGTCATTCAATCCCAGAATCCTACTCGGAATACCATAGACAAGGTTTAGACTTTCTGGATCCTCATGAATGCCGCCATCTATCTAGCTTATACCACGAAGATTCTGTTGGGGAATCTAAGAGATATGCGCCCGGCCTAAGGTAGAACGGAAGTGGTTGTCAGTCACGCGCGTTCATAGGTGAGAATGATGATGAGTGTCATGGATCATCACATTCATCAAGTTGAAGTGCAACGTATATCTTGGATTAAGAATAAAATTGATTTGGATAGAAAATAATATTAATTGCATTGAAACTTAAGGTACAGCAGAGCTCCACACCCTTAATCTATGGTGTGTAGAAACTCCACCGTTGAAAATACATAAGTGAGAGAGGTTCAGGCATGGCCGAATGGCCAGCCCCCAAAACGTGGTCATTGGATCAAAATACAATCCAGGATCCAGAATGATAATATGATAGTAAAAAGTTCTATTTATAATAAACTAGCTCCTAGGGTTTACAAAAGTAAGTAATTAATGCGTAAATCCACTTCCAGGGCCCACTTGGTGTATGTTTGGGCTGAGCTTGATCTATCCACGAGCTGAGGCTTTTCTTGGAGTTGAACTCCAAGTTATAACGTGTTTTGGGCGTTCAACTCCGGATCATGACGTGTTTCTGGCGTTTAACTCCAGACAGCAGCATGTACTTGGCGTTCAATGCCAAGTTACATCGTCAATTTCCGAATAAAGTATAGACTATTATATATTGCTGGAAAGCTCTGGATGTCTACTTTCCAACGCCGTTGAGAACGCGCTATTTGGAGTTCTGTAGCTCCAGAAAATCCATTTCGAGTGCAGGGAGGTCAGAATCCAACAGCATCAGCAGTCCTTTGTCAGCCTTGCTTTCAGAGTTTTGCTCAGGTCCCTCAATTTCAGCCAGAATTTACCTGGAATCACAGAAAAACACACAAACTCCTAGTAAAATCCAGAAATGTGAATTTAACATAAAAACTAATGAAAACATCCCTAAAAGTAGCTTAAACTTATTAAAAACTTCCTAAAAACAATGCCAAAAAGCGTATAAATTATCCGCTCATCACCTCTGCCCCTAAAACAGCTCCTATGACATATTCACTGACATCACACATCAACTCAAATGGAAAATCCCAGTTAGGAGAGGCTATGATGGGTGTCGAGACAAGTTTAGCTTTTAGAGTGTCAAAGGCATGCAGGCATTCATCAGTAAAACAAAAAAGGACATCAGCAACTAAAGGTTACTTAAAGGTCTAGCAATTTTTGAAAAGTTTTTATAAACCTTCTGTAAAAACCTGTGTGGCCTAGGAAACTCTATATTGTCTTCACATTGTAATGTTTCAATTACCTCCACCTTGCCTCTATCAACCTCTATTCCTTTATTTGAGATCCGATACCCAAGAACAATACCTTCAGTTACCATAAAATGACTTTTTTTTCTAGTTAAAAAAAAAAGATTTGTTTCTTAGCACATTTTAAAGACTAAGGATAGATGGTACAAGCAAGTATCAAAAAAATTACCAAACACAGAAAAATCGTCCATAAATACTTCAATAAACTTTTTAACCATGTCAGAGAATATGGAAAGCATGCACCTTTGAAAAGTTGCTGGGGCATTGCACAATTTAAAAGGCATCCGGCGGTAAGCAAACACTCCAAACGGACAAGTAAATGCCGTCATCTCCTGATCCTGAGGGTCCACTACAATCTGATTATATCCTGGATACCATCCAGAAAATAATAAAATACATGTCCAACTAACCTTTCAAACATCTTATCAATGAAGGGCAGGGGGAAGTGGTCCTTCTTAGTCGTAGTATTGAGCCTCCTATAGTCAATGCACATTCTCCAACCAGTAACGATTCTTGTAGGAATCAACTCATTTTTCTCATTTGTAACCATTGTAACTCCTCCCTTCTTAGGAACAACTTGCACTGGGCTCACCCAAGGTCTATCAGAGATAGGATAAATGATCCCAACCTCCTACAACTTTCTAACCTCTTTCTGGACCACCTCTTTTATCACTGGATTAAGCCACCTTTGTGGTTGCACTATAGGTTTGGAATCTTCTTCAAGCAGGATTTTGTGCATAAAAATGGCCGGACTTATCCTTTTTAAATCACTAATGGTCCAACCAAGTGCTGTTTTGTGGTCTCTCAGCACTTGTAGTAAAGCCTCTTCTTCACAATTACTCAGAAATGAGCTTATAATCACTGGATAAGGGTTCTCTTCTCCCAGAAAGGCATACTTAAGAGAAGGAGGTAGATGCCTCAATTCAAGCTTTGGTGGCCCGTTTTCCTCATTGAGCATGTGTGGCTCCTCCCTGGGAGGTAGAGAATCATCAGTCTCAGTCGAAACTTCCTCCTCAGGAGGCTCTAAAAAATTGTCAAGTTCTTCTGCTTCCAAGACCTCTTGAATCAATGGCTCAATCAAATCAATCTTCATGCATTCCTCAAAATCACTAGGATGCTGCAAGGCCTCAAGCACATTAAGAACAATCTGATCATCATTCACTCTCAAAGTTAGCTCTCTTTTTTGTACATCAATGAAAGCTTTCCCAGTTGCTAAAAAGGGTCTTTCCAAAATAATGGAGGCATTGACATCTTCCTCCATATCCAATATCACAAAATAAGGGGAAAATATAATTGTTCCTACCTTCACTATTAAATTTTCAACAACTCCAAGTGAAAATTTAATAAAACGATTAGCAAGTTGAAGAGAAACTCTAATGGGTTTTACCTCATCAATATTAAGCTTTCTCATCAAAGAAAATGGCATGAGATTGATGCTTGCTCCAAGATCACACAATGCTCTCTGAATAGTAACATCACCAATGGTACAAGGAATTAAAAAGCTCCCCGGATCCTTCATCTTATATGGGAGATTTTTCTAAATTATAGCACTGCACTCCTTAGTGAGCACCACTATCTCATTCTCCTTCCAATTCCTTTTCTTTGTTAACAGCTCCTTCATGATTTTAGTATGTAAATGCATTTGTTCCAAAGCCTCAGCAAAAGGAATATTAATCTGCAATTTTTTGAAAACTTCCAAGAACTTTGACAATTGCTTGTCCTTGGCTGCCTGTTAAAGCCTCTGAGGATATGGAATCCTAGGCTTGTACTTAGGCACTGGAATCTTCAGTTCGTGTTGCTCTGCCTTAACTTGAAATGAGTTGGAAGAAGAACTAGTAGGGGTATGCTCCCCAGATGGTTCGGCTTCCTTAATACCTTCTTCAGTGCCTTCCTCATCACTCTTGGCCTCTGTGCCTACCATTTTTTCACATCTCAAGCTGATGGCCTTGCATTCTTCCCTTGAATTTGGAATTGTATCACTGGGAGGGTATTGGTAGGCCTCTTAGCAACTTGCTTGGCTAATTGACCTGTTTGGACCTCTAAATTTCTAATTGAGGCTCTAGTTTCCTACATGAAGTTACTTGTGTTTTTGGAGAGTTCTACTAATGCTACTTCCAAGTCTTAGGGCTTTTGAGGAATTGGGGGTGAATTGTATAGTTGAGAAGGTTGGTACTGATGGTTGAAAGTGTTCTGGTAGAAGTTGTTGTTGAAATTGGGTTAGCTTTAGTTCTGATTTTTTTCAGCCAAAATTAAGGTGATTTCTCCATTCCGAATTGTAAGTCTTAGAAAGGGGATCATTGTTGGGTGGTCTTAAAGAATTACTGATGAGCGGATAATTTATACGCTTTTTGGCATTGTTTTTAGGTAGTTTTTAATATATAATTATTAGTTTTTATGCAAAAATCACATTTCTGGACTTCACTATGAGTTTGTGTGTTTTTCTATGACTTCAAGTATTTTCTTGCTGAAATTGAGGGACCTGAGCAAAAATCTGATTTAGAGGCTGAAAAAAGACTGCAGATGCTGTTGGATTCCGACCTCCCTGCACTCGAAATAGATTTTTTGGAGCTACAGAAGCTCAATTGGCACACTCTCAATTGCGTTGGAAATTAGACATCTTGGGCTTTCCAGCAATTTATAATATTTCATATTTTTTCCAAGATTTGATGGCACAAATTGGCGTCAAAACGCCGGTCAGAGACCCTTTTCCAGCGTTAAACTCCAGAACTGGCATAAAAGCTGGAGTTAAACGCCCAAACTGGTACTAGAGTTGGTGTTTAACTCCAAGAAAAGCCTATGCATGTGAAAGCTTCAATGCTCAGCCCAAGCACACACTAAGTGGGCCCCAGAAGTGGATTTCTGCACTATCTACCTTAGTTACTCATTTTCTGTAAACCCTAGCTACTAGTTTTAGTATAAATATTACTTTTTCTCATTGTATTAGACGTCTTGGTTATTCTGGTTCCCCCTCTGGGGCCGAAACCAATGAACACCATTATCACTTATGTATTTTCAATGGTGGAGTTTCTACACCTCATAGATTAAGGTGTGGAGCTCTGCTGTTCCTCATGAATTAATGCAATGACTACTCTTTTCTATTCAATTCAAGCTTATTCTTGTTCTAAGATATCCATTCGCACTTCAACATGATGAATGTGATGATCAAGTGACACTCATCACCATTCTCACTTATGAACGCTGATGAGCGGATGATTTGTATGCTTTTTGGCATTGTTTTTAGTATGTTTTTGATATGATCTAGTTAGTTTTTAGTATATTTTTATTAGTTTTTAGTTAAAATTCACTTTTCTGGACTTTACTATGAGTTTGTGTGTTTTTCTGTGATTTCAGGTATTTTCTGGCTGAAATTGAGGGACCTGAGCAAAAATCTGATCCAGAGACCAAAAAGGACTGCAGATGCTGTTGGATTCTGACCTCCCTACACTCGAAGTGGATTTTCTGGAGCTGCAGAAGCCCAATTGGCGCGCTCTCAACGGCGTTGGAAAGTAGACATCCTGGGCTTTCCAGCAATATATGATAGTCCATACGTTGCCCAAGATTTGATGGCCCAAACCGGCGTTCAAAGTCACCCTCAGAATTCCCAGCGTTAAACGCCGGAACTGGCACCTAATTGGGAGTTAAACGCCCAAACTGGCATAAAAGCTGGAGTTAAACACCAAGAAGAGTCTCTACACGAAAATTACTTCATTACTCAGCCCAAGCACACACCAAGTGGGCCCGGAAGTGGATTTTTATGTCATTTACTCATCTATGTACTAGTTTTCTATAAGTAGGACCTTTTACTATGGTATTTGACATCGAGGAATCTGACACACATCTTGGTAGCTATCTTTGAGTTTTATGCTATCTTAGATCATTGGGAGGCTGGCCATTCGGCCATGCCTAGACCTTATGCTTATGTATTTTCAACGGTGGAGTTTCTACACACCATAGATTAAGGTGTGGAGCTCTGCTGTACCTCGAGTATTAATGCAATTACTATTGTTCTTCCATTCAATTCCGCTTGTTCTTTTACCAAGATATCACTTGTTCTTCAACTTGATGAAGGTGATGATTGACACTCATCATCATTCTCACCTATGAACAAGGTGACTGACAACCATTCTTGTTCTACAAGCATCTGAGGCTTAGTGAATATCTCTTGGATTCCTGATTGCACGATGCATGGTTGATCGCCTGACAACCGAGTGCTCGCCTGACAAACGAGCCAGCCATTCCGTGAGATCAGAGTCTTCGTGGTATAGGCAAGAACTGATGGCGGCATTCAAAAGAATCCGGAAGGTCTAAACCTTGTCTGTGGTATTCTGAGTAGGATTCAATGACTGAATGACTGTGATGTGCTTCAAACCTGTAACCTACTGGGCGTTAGTGACAGACGCAAAAGAGTTATTCTATTCCGGTAGGGGAGGGAACCAAACCGGTGATTGGCAGCACTGTGACAGAGTGTGTGCATTAGCTTTCACTGCGCGGATGGGAGGTAGCTGCTGACAACAGTGAAACCTTACACGATCTTGCCATGGAAAGGAGTAAGAAGGATTGGATGAAGGCATTAGGAAAGCAGAGAGACGGAAGGGAAGGCATCTTCATACACTTGTCTGAAGCTCTTACACCAATGATATACATAAGTATCTCTATCCTTATCTTTTATGTTATTTTCGTTCATCACCATATACATCTGAGTTTGCCTGACTAAGATTTACAAGATGACCATAGCTTGCTTCAATACTAACAATCTCCGTGGGATCGACCCTTACTCACGTAAGGTTTATTACTTGGACGACCCAGTGCACTTGCTGGTTAGTTGTGCGAAGTTGTGTAATGCCATGGTATTGAGCCACCAAGTTCTTGGAGCCATTACCGGGGATTATTTGAGTTGTGAAAAAGTATTGTTCACAATTTCGCGCACCAAGTTTTTGGCGCCGTTGCCGGGGATTGTTCAAGTTTTGAGCAAGCTTTTGGTAACATCAGTGCCAAGATCCGGCAACAACATCAAGTTCTTGGTGTTATTGCCCGGGATTGTTTAGGCTGGACAACTGACGGTTCATCTTGTTGCTTAGATTAGGTATTAATTTTTTTTCGAAATTCTTGAAGATGAATTCTAGAGTTTCATGATGATTTGTTGAAATCTGGCTGGCTGAGAAGCCATGTCTAATCTGATTGGACCGAGGTTTCAACTTATCACCACAAGAGCTTGTTGATTCTCATCAATTTTGCTCTTGGAGCAGTGATCTGCTAAGATTTGGCTGACCTTTGGTCATGTCTAGTGTTTTGGACCGAAGCTTTCTTTGAAAGCTTGGCTGGCTGTGAAGCCATGTCTAATTCCTGGACCGGAGTCTTAGACTAGCATTGCACTGATTCCTGGAATTCTCATTAAGAATTTTGATACCTTTTCCTACTTAATTTTCGAAAAACACAAAAAAATTTACAAAACCAAAAAGACCAAAAATATTTGATGTTTCTTGCATAAGTTTAGTGTCTCATCCTAAGTTTGGTGTCAAATGCATGTTTTTGTTATAATTTTCGAATCCATGCATATATTTCTTTGTTTTGATCTTTGAATTCTATTGACTTGAAGTATTTTGTGTGTCTCATATGCATTCTCATATTGTTAGTGTCAGTAGTATACAAACTGCTAAGTTTGGTGTCTTGCATGCATTGTTATTTGATTTATTTTGCATTTTGATTATTAAAAATCCAAAAAATATTTTTTAATTTGTGTCTTTTCAAGTCAATGATACAAAGAATTGAAGATTCAGAACATACTGCAGAGGAATTACACAGAAAAAGCTGAGCATTCAAAAATGCCCAGTAAAGAAGGCAGACTGGCGTTTAAACGCCAGCCAGGGCACCTGGTTGGGCGTTTAACGCCCAAAGAGGTAGCATTTTGGGCGTTAAACGCCAGAATGTATACCATTCTGGGCGTTTAACGCCAGGATGGTGCTAGGAGGAAGATTTTGTTTTCAAATCAATTTTTTTTTAGTTTTTCAAAATCAAATCTTTTTCAAATCAAATCTTTTCAATCAAATGTTTTCAAAATCAATTTCTTTCCTTTTTAAAAGATACTTACTAACAATTAATGATTTGATTGAACATCTCAAAAATTGTTGCCTTTTCTATTGAGGAAGGCTTTATGTTTGAATCATATCTTTTCTTGTTAGGCAAGTCATTAATTTTTAAAATCATATCTTTTCAAAGTGTTTTCAAATCATATCTTTTAAAATTGTTTTCAAATCATATCTTCTCAATCACATCTTTTTAAAACCATAACTTTTCAATTAAATCTTTTTAACCACATCTTTTTCAAATTAGTTTTCAATCAAATCTTTTTAATTTCTAATTTCAAAATCTTTTTCAAAAATCACTTGATTTCTTTTCCACTTTGATTTTCGAAAATCAATTAATGTTTTTCAAAAATGTTTTCAAAATATTTTAACTAATTTTCGAAAAATTACTTCCCTCCTTCCCACATCCTTCTATTTATGGAGTACCACTCTTTCTAAATGCACAATTCGAACCTTATCTAATTAAAGTTCGAATTCATCTTCCCCTTCTTCTTTCTATTTCTCTTTTCCTCTGACATCTCAAGGAATCTCTATACTGTGACATAGAGGATTCCACACTTTCTGTTTCTCTTCTCTTTCATATGAGCAGGAGCAGAGACAAAAGCATTCTTGTTGAGGCTGATCCTGAACCTGAGAGAACCTTGAAGCGAAAGCTAAGAGAAGCCAAAACACAACTCTCTTTAGAGCACCTGACCGAATTCTTCAAGGAAGAAGAACAAATGGCCGCCGAAAACAACAACAATGCCAACAATGCAAGGAAGGTGCTTGGTGACTTTACTGCACCTACTCCTGATTTCTATGGGAGAAGCATCTCTATCCCTGCCATTGGAGCAAACAACTTTGAGCTTAAGCCTCAATTAGTTTCTCTAATGCAACAGAATTGCAAGTTCCATGGACTTCCAATGGAAGATCCTCATCAGTTCTTAGCTGAATTCTTGCAAATCTGTGACACAGTCAAGACTAATGGGGTTAACCCTGAGGTCTATAGACTGATGCTATTCCCTTTTGCTGTGAGAGACAGAGCTAGAATATGGTTGGATTCTCAACCTAAAGAAAGCCTGGACTCTTGGGAAAAGCTAGTCAATGCCTTCTTGGCAAAGTTCTTTCCACCACAAAGATGGAGTAAGCTTAGAGTGGAAGTCCAAACCTTCAGACAGAAGGATGGAGAATCCCTCTATGAAGCTTGGGAAAGATACAAACAATTAATCAGAAGATGTCCTTCAGACATGCTTTCTGAATGGAGCATCATAGGTATTTTCTATGATGGTCTCTCTGAACTATCCAAGATGTCTTTGGATAGCTCTGCTGGAGGATCTCTTCATCTGAAGAAGACGCCTGCAGAAGCTCAAGAATTGATTGAAATGGTTGCAAATAACCAATTCATGTACACTTCTGAAAGGAATCCTGTGAACAATGGGACTAGTCAGAAGAAAGGAGTTCTTGAGATTGACACTCTGAATGCCATATTGGCTCAGAACAAGATATTGACTCAACAAGTCAATTTGATTTCTCAAAGTCTGTCTGGAATGCAAAATGCACCAAACAGTACTAAGGATGCTTCATCTGAGGAAGAAGCTTATGATCCTGAGAACCCTTCCATGGAAGAGGTGAATTACCTAGGAGAACCCTATGGAAACACCTATAATTTTTCATGGAGAAATCACCCAAATCTCTCATGGAAGAATCAAGAGAGACCTCAACAAGGTTTCAATAATAATGGTGGAAGAAACAGGTTTAACAATGGTAAACCTTTTCCATCATCTTCTCAGCAACAGACAGAGAGTTCTAAGCAGAATACTTCTGACTTAGCAACAATGGTCTCTGATCTAATAAAGACCACTCAAAGTTTCATGAATGAAACAAGGTCCTCCATCAGAAATTTGGAAGGACAAGTGGGTCAGCTGAGCAAGAAAGTTACTAAACTCCCTCCTAGCACTCTCCCAAGTAATACAGAAGAAAATCCAAAAGGAGAGTGCAAAGCCATAGACATGGCCGAATATGGAGAGGAAAGAAAGGAGGAGGACGCCACTGAGGAAGACCTCAGTGGGCGTGTACCAATCTCCTCTGAGTTCCTCAATGAGGAACAATGGGAATCTGAGGCTCAAAATGAGACCATAGAGATTCCATTGGACTTACTTCTGCCATTCATGAGCTCTGATGAGTATTCTTCCTCTGAAGAGGATGAGTATGTCACTGAAGAGCAAGTTGCTAAATACCTTGGAGCAATCATGAAACTGAATGACAAGTTATTTGGAAATGAGACTTGGGAGGATGAACCACCCTTGCTCACCAAAGAACTGAATGACTTGTCTAGGCAGAAACTGCCTCAAAAGAGGCAAGATCCTGGGAAGTTTTCTATACCTTGTACCATAGGCACCATGACCTTCAAGAAGGCCTTGTGTGACTTGGGGTCAAGTGTAAACCTCATGCCCCTCTCTGTAATGGAGAAATTAGGGATCTTTGAGGTGCAAGCTGCAAAAATCTCACTAGAGATGGCAGACAATTCAAGAAAACAAGCCTATGGACTTATAGAGGATGTTCTGGTTAAGGTTGAAGACCATTACATTCCTACTGATTTCATAGTCCTAGAGACTGGGAAGTGCATGGATGAATCCATCATCCTTGGCAGACCCTTTCTAGCCACAGCAAAGGCTGTGATTGATGTTGATAGAGGAGAGTTGATCATTCAAGTGAATGAAGAATCCTTGGTGTTTAAGGCCCAAGGATATCCCTCTGTCATCATGGAGAAGAAGCATGAAGAGCTTCTCTCAAAACAGAGCCAAGCAGAGCCCCCACAGTCAAACTCTAAGTTTGGTGTTGGGAGGCCACAACCAAACTCTAAGTTTGGTGTTGAACCCCCACATTCAAACTCTAAGTTTGGTGTTGGGAGGTCCCAACACGGTTCTGAACAACTCTGAGGCTCCATGAGAGTCCTCTGTCAAGCTAATGACAGTAAAGAAGCGCTTGTTGGGAGGCAACCCAATGTTTTATAATTAATTATTTTCTTTTGTTATTTTATCTTTTTTGTAGGTTGATGATCATAAGAAGTCACAAAATCCATTGAAAAAGCAAAAACAGAATGAAAAACAGGAAGAAAAACAGCACACCCTGGAGGAAGAACTCACTGGCGTTTAAACGCCAGTGAGGCTAGCAGTTGGGCGTTTAACGCCCAGTCTGGCACCATTCTGGGCGTTTAACGCCAGAAAGGGGCACCAGACTGGCGTTAAACGCCAGAAAAGGGCTAGAACCTGGCGTTAAACGCCAGAAATGGGCACCAGCCCGGCGTTTAACGCCAGAAATGGCTCAAAACGTGGATTTTGATGCCATTTGGTGCAGGGATGACTTTTCCTTGACACCTCAGGATCTGTGGACCCCACAGGATCCCCACCAACCCCACCACTCTCTCTTCTTCTTCACCCATTCACCAATCACCTCAACATCTCTTTCTCTTCACCACTCACATCCATCCTTCATAAACCACCACTTCTCCCCTTTTTTGGCCGAACCACAAAGCCATCTCCCTCTCTCCCATCTCTTCTTCTTCTACTCTCTTCTTTCTTCTTTTGCTCGAGGACGAGCAAACCTTTTAAGTTTGGTGTGGTAAAAGCATTGCTTTTTGTTTTTCCATAACCATTTATGGCATCCAAAGCCGGTTCAACTGAGAAGGCATGACCTCAAGCCCATCACTAAGAAGAAGATGGAGCAAACAAGAGACCCCTCTCATCAAGAAATCCCTGAGATACCTCAAGGGATGCACTTTCCTCCACAAGACTACTGGGAGCAAATTAACACCTCCCTAGGAAATTAAGTTCTAACATGGGACAACTAAGGGTGGAGCACCAAGAACATGCCATCCTCCTCCATGAAATTGGAGAAGATCAAAGGATCATGAGAGGAGCAACAAAGACAAGGAAGAGACATTGAGGAGCTCAAGCACTCCATAGGATCTTCAAGAGAAAGAAAGAGCCGCCATCACTAAGGTGGACCCGTTCTTTAATCTCCTTGTTCTTTATTTTTCTGTTTTTCGAATTTTAGTGCTTTATGTTTATCCATGTTTGTGTCTTATGATCATTAGTGTCTTAGTGTCCATGCCTTAAAGCTGTGAATATGAATCCATCACCTTTCTTAAATGAAAACTGTTTTTATCACAAAAGAACAAGAAGTACAGGATTTCAAATTCATCTTTAAAACTAGCTTAATTAGTTTGATGTGGTGGCAACACTTTTGTTCTCTGAATGTATGCTTGAACAGTGCATATGTCTTTTGAATTTGTTGTTCATGAATGTTAAAGTTGTTGGCTCTTGAAAGAATGATGAAAAAGGAGACATGTTATTGAGGATCTGAAAAATCAATAAAATGATTCTTGAAGCAAGAAAAAGCATTGCTATTCAAAAAAAAAAAAAAAAAAACCGAAAAAAAAAAACCGAAAAAAAAAGAGAAAAAAAGAAAACGAAAAAAAAAAAATAATAATAAGAGTTGTGATCCAAGGCAAATAAGAGTGTGCTTAAGAACCCTGGACACCTCTAATTGGGGACTTTAGCAAAGCTAAGTCACAATCTGAAAAGGTTCACCCAATTATGTGTCTGTGGCATGTATGTATCCGGTGGTAATACTGGAAAGACAGAGTGCTTTGGGCCACAGCCAAGACTCAAAAAGTAGCTGTGTTCAAGAATCATCATACTTAACTAGGAGAATCAATAACACTATCTGGATTCTGAGTTCCTAAAGAAGCCAATCATTCTGAACCTCAGAGGATAGAGTGAGATGCCAAAACTGTTTGGAGGCAAAAAGCTACTAGTCCCGCTCATCTAATTTGGAGCTATGTTTCATTGATAATTTGGAGTCTATAGTATATTCTCTTCTTTTTATCTTATTTGATTTTCAGTTGCTTGGGGACAAGCAACAATTTAAGTTTGGTGTTGTGATGAGCGGATGATTTGTATGCTTTTTGGCATTGTTTTTAGTATGTTTTTGATATGATCTAGTTAGTTTTTAGTATATTTTTATTAGTTTTTAGTTAAAATTCACTTTTCTGGACTTTACTATGAGTTTGTGTGTTTTTCTGTGATTTCAGGTATTTTCTGGCTGAAATTGAGGGACCTGAGCAAAAATCTGATCCAGAGACCAAAAAGGACTGCAGATGCTGTTGGATTCTGACCTCCCTGCACTCGAAGTGGATTTTCTGGAGCTACAGAAGCCCAATTGGCGCGCTCTCAACGGCGTTGGAAAGTAGACATCCTGGGCTTTCCAGCAATATATGATAGTCCATACTTTGCCCAAGATTTGATGGCCCAAACCGGCGTTCAAAGTCACCCTCAGAATTCCCAGCGTTAAACGCCGGAACTGGCACCTAATTGGGAGTTAAACGCCCAAACTGGCATAAAAGCTGGAGTTAAACGCCAAGAAGAGTCTCTACACGAAAATTACTTCATTACTCAGCCCAAGCACACACCAAGTGGGCCCGGAAGTGGATTTTTATGTCATTTACTCATCTATGTACTAGTTTTCTATAAGTAGGACCTTTTACTATGGTATTTGACATCGAGGAATCTGACACACATCTTGGTAGCTATCTTTGAGTTTTATGCTATCTTAGATCATTGGGAGGCTGGCCATTCGGCCATGCCTAGACCTTATGCTTATGTATTTTCAACGGTGGAGTTTCTACACACCATAGATTAAGGTGTGGAGCTCTGCTGTACCTCGAGTATTAATGCAATTACTATTGTTCTTCCATTCAATTCCGCTTGTTCTTTTACCAAGATATCACTTGTTCTTCAACTTGATGAAGGTGATGATTGACACTCATCATCATTCTCACCTATGAACAAGGTGACTGACAACCATTCTTGTTCTACAAGCATCTGAGGCTTAGTGAATATCTCTTGGATTCCTGATTGCACGATGCATGGTTGATCGCCTGACAACCGAGTGCTCGCCTGACAAACGAGCCAGCCATTCCGTGAGATCAGAGTCTTCGTGGTATAGGCAAGAACTGATGGCGGCATTCAAGAGAATCCGGAAGGTCTAAACCTTGTCTGTGGTATTCTGAGTAGGATTCAATGACTGAATGACTGTGATGTGCTTCAAACCTGTAACCTACTGGGCGTTAGTGACAGACGCAAAAGAGTTATTCTATTCCGGTAGGGGAGGGAACCAAACCGGTGATTGGCAGCACTGTGACAGAGTGTGTGCATTAGCTTTCACTGCGCGGATGGGAGGTAGCTGCTGACAACAGTGAAACCTTACACGAGCTTGCCATGGAAAGGAGTAAGAAGGATTGGATGAAGGCATTAGGAAAGCAGAGAGACGGAAGGGAAGGCATCTTCATACACTTGTCTGAAGCTCTTACACCAATGATATACATAAGTATCTCTATCCTTATCTTTTATGTTATTTTCGTTCATCACCATATACATCTGAGTTTGCCTGACTAAGATTTACAAGATGACCATAGCTTGCTTCAATACTAACAATCTCCGTGGGATCGACCCTTACTCACGTAAGGTTTATTACTTGGACGACCCAGTGCACTTGCTGGTTAGTTGTGCGAAGTTGTGTAATGCCATGGTATTGAGCCACCAAGTTCTTGGAGCCATTACCGGGGATTATTTGAGTTGTGAAAAAGTATTGTTCACAATTTCGCGCACCAAACGCGTGCCTGACAACCACTTTTGTTCTACCTGAAAATAAGCTTAAATGCATATCTCTTGGTCTCCTAGTTCACGACGCATGGTTGCCTCTCCTGACAACAGAGCCTTCCATTCCGTGCGATCAGAGTCTTCGTGGTATAAGCTAGAATCAATTGGCAGTATTCTTGAGATCCGGAAAGTCTAAACCTTGTCTGTGGTATTCCAAGTAGGATATGGGATGGGTTGACTGTGACGCGCTTCAAACTCATGACTGTTGGGCACAGTGACAGTGTGCAAAAGGATCAATGGATCTTATTTCGACACGATCGAGAACCGACAGATGATTAGCCCTACGTAACCCGTAGCCGGACCATTTTCACTGAGAGGACGGATGGTAGCCATGGACAACGGTGATCCCCCAACATACAGCTTGCCATGGAAAGGAGTACGCATGACTGGATGAAAGCAGTAAGAAAGCAGAGATTCAGGAGGAACAAAGCATCCCCATACGCTTATCTAAAATTCTTACCAATGAATTACATTAGTATCTGTAGCCTATTTTATGTTTTATTTATCTTTTAATTATCAAAACCCCATAACCATTTGAATATGCCTGACTGAGATTTACAAGATGACCATAGCTTGCTTCAAGCTGACAATCTCCATGGGATCGACCCTTACTCACGTAAGGTATTACTTGGACGACCCAGTGCACTTGCTGGTCAGCTGCACGGAGTTGTGAAGAAGTGTGAGAATCACGATTCCGTGTACCAAATTTTTGGCGCCGTTGCCGGGGATTGTTCGAGTTTGGACAACTGACGGTTCATCTTGTTGCTTAGATTAGGTATTTTTCTTTTTTTATTTTCTTCTTCAGAATTTTTAAGAATGAATTCTAGAGTTTCAGATGATGTTTTTATCATCACAGGAGCCTTGTTGATTCCCATCAATTTGGCTGTTGTATGTAATGTCCTGCTGAAGCTTGGTTAGCCATGTCTAATCCTTTTAAACTGAAGCTTTAGACTAACATTGCACGATTCCTGGAATTCTTATTAAAAATTTTGAGCTTCTTATTTTCTTTTTCAAAATAGTTTTCGAAAAAATACAAAAAATTATAAAATCATAAAATCAAAAATATTTTTGTGTTTCCTCTTTGAGTCTAGTGTCAAATTTTAAGTTTGGTGTCAATTGCATATTTTTATTTTTCTAGCATTTTTCGAAAACTCATGTATGTGTTCTTATTGATCTTCAAGTTGTTCTTGATGATTTTCTTTGTCTGATCTTTAAATTCTCTTGTTTTGTGTCTTTTGTTGTTTGTTATGTGCATTCTCAAATTGTTAGTGTCTCTAGTATGAAAATTTCTAAGTTTGGTGTCTTGCATGTCTTTTTTTTTTCTTAAAAATTTTCAAAAATATGTTCTTGATGTTCATCATGACCTTCATAGTGTTCTTGATGTTCATCTTGACACTCAAAGTATTCTTGCATGCATCCCTTGTTTGATCTTAGTCTTTCATGATTAGTTCCATTTTGTTGTTTTTCTCTCTCATCATTAAAAATTCAAAAAAAATTCAAAAATATATCTTTTCAAGTCAGTAATACAGAGAATTGAAGATTCAGAACATACAGCAGATGAATTACAGAGAAAAAGCTGGGCGTTCAAAATGCCCAGTAAGGAAGAATTTCTGGCGTTTAAATGCCAGCCAGAGTACCTGGCTGTGCATTTAACGCCCAACGAAGTAGCCAAGTGGGCGTTAAACGCCAGAATGGATACCATTCTGGGCGTTTAACGCCAGGATAACAACAAGGAGGTAATTTTGTTTTCAATTCAAATTTTTTTCAATTTTTCAAGTTTTAAAACCAATTTTTCAAAATCAAATCTTTTTCATTTTTCTTTTAATATTTTGGAAAATTCCTTGCTAACAATTAATGTTGTGATTCAAAAAATTTCAAGTTTGTTACTTTTTTGTTAAGAAATGTTCAATATTTGAATTTTAGAATAATATCTTTTAATTTCTTGAAAGTCAAGTCATCAATTTTAAAAAAATCAAATCTTTTTTTAAATTGTTTTTCAATCGTATCTTTTCAATCATATCTTTTTAAATCATATCTTTTTCAAATCACATCTTTTTAAATTTTAATTTCAAAATCTTTTTCTAACTTCTCATATTTTCAAAACTTACTAGTTCTTATCTTTTTCAAAACAACTTAACTACTTTTCTCTCTCTAATTTTCGAAAATCACTAACAACTTTTTCAAAATTCTTTTTAATTAACTAATTGTTTTAAACTCTAATTTTATTTTATTTAAAAATTTTTGAAAATTCTCTCTCTCCTATCTCTTTCTATTTAATCACTAACACTTATCCTCCTTTAATAATTCGGACCCCCTCCCTCTCTATAAGTTTGAATTTTTCTCTCTACCTCATCCTTCTATTCTTCTTTTCCTCTGACACATCAAGAAATCTCTATACTGTGACATAGAGGATTCCATACTTTCTTTGTTTTCTTCTCTTTCATATGAGTAAGAACAAAGATAAAGGCATTCTAGTTAAAGCTGATCCTGAACCTGAAAGGACTCTGAAGAGGAAGTTAAGAGAAGCTAAAGCACAACTCTCCGGAGAGGACCTGATAGAAATTTTCGAAAAAGAAGAAGACATGGCAGCCGAAAATAACAACAATGCCAACAATGCAAGGAAAGTGCTTGGTGACTTTACTGCACCAACTCCCGACTTCTATGGGAGAAGCATCTCTATTTCTGCCATTTGAGCAAACAAATTTGAGCTTAAGCCTCAATTAGTTTCTCTGATGTAACAGAATTGCAAGTTTCATGGACTTTCATTGGAAGATCCTCATCAGTTCTTGGCTGAATTTTTGCAAATCTGTGACACTGTTAAGACTAATGGAGTTGATCCCGAGGTATACAAACTTATGCTTTTCCCTTTTGCTGTAAGAGACAAAGCTAGTATATGGTTGAACTCACAACCTAGAGACAGCCTGAACTCTTGGGAAAAGCTGGTTAATACCTTCTTAGCTAAATTCCTTCCACCTCAAAAGATGAGTAAGCTTAGAGTGGAAGTTCAAACGTTTAAATAGAAGGAAGGTGAATCCCTCTATGAAGCTTGGGAAAGATATAAGCAATTGATCAGAAGGTGTCCTTTTGGCATGCTTTCAGAATGGAGCATCATAGGTATCTTCTATGATGGTCTGTCTGAGTTATCCAAGATGTCATTGCACTATTCTGCAGGCGGATCTATTCATCTGAAGAAAATGCCTGCAGAAGCCCAGGAACTCATTGAAATGGTTGCAAATAACCAATTCATGTACACTTCTGAAAGAAATCCTATGAACAATGGGGCAACTCAGAAGAAAGGAGTTCTTGAGATTGATACTCTGAATGCCATATTGGCTCAGAACAAAATATTGGCTCAGCAAGTCAATATGATTTCTTAGAATCTAACTAGATTGCAAGCTGCATCTGGCAGTGCTAAAGAAGCCTCCTCTGAAGGAGAAGCTTATGACCCTGAGAATCCTGCAATGGAAGAGGTGAATTACATGGGAGAATCCTATGGAAACACCTATAATTTTTCATGGAGGAATCACCCAAATTTCTCATGGAAGGATCAACAGAAGCCTCAACAAGGCTTCAATAACAATAATGGTGGGAGAAACAGGTTTGGCAATAGCAAACCTTACCCATCATCTTCTCAACAACAGACAGAGAATTCTGAGCAGAGCCGCTCTAGCTTAGCAAACATAGTCTCTGATCTATCCAAGGCCACTCTCAGTTTCATGACTGAGACATGGTCCTCCATTAGAAATTTGGAGGCACAAGTGGGTCAGTTGAGTAAAAGAGTTACTGAAATTCCTCCTAGTACTATCCCAAGCAATACAGAAGAGAACCCAAAAAGAGAGTGCAAGGCCATCAACATAACCAAAGTGGCCAAATGCACAGAGGAGGAGGCGGACGTGAATCCCAATGAGGAAGACCTCATGGGACGCCCTCTGGACAAAAAGGAGTTCCCAATTGAGGAACCAAAGGAATCTAAGGCTCATACAGAGACCATAGAGATTCCATTGAACCTACTTCTGCCATTCATGAGCTCTGATAAGTATTCTTCCTCTGAAGAGGACGAAGATGTCACTGAAGAGCAAGTTGCTAAGTACCTTGGAGCAATCATGAAGCTAAATGACAAGTTATTTGGTAATGAGACTTGGGAGGATGAACCCCCTTTGCTCACCAAAAAACTGGATGACTTGACTAGGCAGAGATTACCTCAAAAGAGACAGGACCCTGGGAAGTTCTCAATACCTTGTACCATAGGCACCATGACCTTTGAGAAGGCTTTGTGTGACCTAGGGTCAAGCATAAACCTCATGCCTCTCTCTGTAATGGAGAAGCTAGGGATCTTTGAGGTACAAGCTACAAAAATCTCACAGGAGATGGCAGACAAATCAATGAAACAGGCTTATGGACTTGTAGAGGATGTCTTGGTAAAGGTTGAAGGCATTTACATCCCTGCTGACTTCATTATCCTGGACACTGGGAAGAATAAGGATGAATCCATCATCCTTGGCAGATCCTTCCTAGCCACAGCAAAAGCTGTGATTAATGTTGACAAAGGAGAGTTGGTCCTTCAAGTGAATGAGAACTACCTTGTGTTTAAGGCTCAAGGATCTCCTTCTGTACACATGGAGAAGAAGCATGAAAAGTTTTTCTCAATTCAGAGTCAAACCAAGTCCCCACATTAAAACTCTAAGTTTGGTGTTGGGAGGCCATCATCATGCTCTGAGTATCTGTGACGCTCCATGAGAGCTCACTGTCAAGCTATTGACATTAAAGAAGTGCTTGTTGGGAGGCAACCCAATTTTTACTTACGTATGTTAAATTTCCATTTTCCAATGTTATTTTATGTTTTCTTTAGGATGATGATCATGTGGAGTCACAAAAATAAAAGCAAAAATCAAAAACAGTATTTAAAACAGCACACCCTGGAGGATGAGCTTATTGGCATTTAAACGCCATTAAGGGTAGCAGAATGGGCGTTTAACGCTAGAAAAAGGCACCAGACTGGCGTTTAACGCCAGAAAAGGGCACTAAGCTGGCGTTAAACGCCAGAAAGGGAAGAAAAGCTGGCGTTAAATGCCAGAAATGGGCAGTAACTTGGTGTTTAACGCCAGGATTGGCACTCAAAGGGGCGTTTACGCGCCAAAATAGTGCAGGGATGAGAAATCCTTGACACCTCAGGATCTGTGGACCCCGCAGGATCCCTATCTACCTCAACTCACTCTCTCTCTCTCTTCTTCACACCTTCCCATAACACCCTTCTCCAAATATCCCTCACCAATCACCTCCATTTATCTTCCCATCACCTCTTCACCAATCACCTCCACCCATTCTTCCCCAAAAATCCCACCTACCCCACCATTCAAAATTTAAAAAACTTTCCCTCCCAAACCCAACCCTTACACACGGACACCCCTATCTTCCACTCCTATATAAACCCCTCCTCACTCCTTCATTTTACCACATCATATACACTTTTTTCCTCCTTGGCTGAACCTTTTTTCACCCTCCTTCTCCCCCATTTCTTCTTCTTCTCCGTCCTTTTTTCTTCCTTTGCTCGAGGACGAGCAAACCTTTTAAGTTTGGTGTGGAGAAAACATTGCTTTTTGCGTTTTCATAACCATTTATGGCACCTAAGACCGGAGAAACCTCTAGAAAGAGGAAAGAAAAGACAAAAGCTTTCACCTCCGAGTCATGGGAGATGGAGAGATTCATCTCAAAGGTCCATCAAGACCACTTCTATGAAGTTGTGGCCAAGAAGAAGGTGATCCCTGAGGTCCCTCTCATGCTCAAAAGGAATGAGTATCCGGAGATCCGACATGAGATTCGAAGAAGAGGGTGGGAAGTTCTCACCAACCCCATTCAACAAGTCGGAATCTTAATGGTTCAAGAGTTCTATGCTAATACATGGATCACCAAGAACCATGATCAAAGTATGAACCCGAACCCAAAGAATTGGCTTACAATGGTTCGGGGAAAATACTTAGATTTCAGTCTAGAAAATGTAAGGTTGGCATTCAACTTGCCAATGATGCAAGAAGATGCACGCCCCTACACTAGAAGGGTCAACTTTGATCAAAGGTTGGACCAAGTCCTCATGGGCATATGTGTGGAAGGAGCTCAGTGGAAAAGAGACTCCAAAGGCAAGCCAGTTCAATTGAGAACGCATGACCTTAAACCCATGGCTAGAGGATGGTTGAAATTCATCCAACGCTCCATCATTCCTACTAGCAACCGATCCGAAGTGGCTGTAGATCGGGCTATCTTGATCCATAGCATCATGAGTAGAGAGGAAGTAGAAGTTCATGAGGTCATATCTCTAGAACTCTACAAAATGGCTAACAAAACCTCCACCTTGGCAAGGTTAGCCTTTCCTCATCTCATCTGTCACCTATGCAATTTAGCTGGAATTGTCATAGAGGAAGACATCCTCATTGAAGAGGAAAAGCCCATTACTAAAAAGAGAATGGAGCAAACAAGAGAGCCCACTCATGGACCTCAACAAGAGCATGAGGAATTCCATCATCAAGAAATCCTTGAGATGCCTCAAGGGATGCATTTTCCTCCACACAAATATTGGGAGCAACTCAACACATCTTTGGAAGATTTGAGTTCCAATATGGAGCAACTAAGGATGGAGCACCAAGAGCACTCCATTATTCTCCATGAAATTAGAGAGGATCAAATAGCCATGAGGGAAGATCAACAAAGGCAAGGAAGAGACATTGAGGAGCTCAAGCACTCCATAGGATCTTCAAGAAGGAGAACTAGCCGCCATCACTAAGGTGGACCCGTTCTTTAATTTCCTTGTTCTTATTTTTTGTTTTTCGATTTCTATGCTTGATGTTTTATCTATGTTTTAGCTTTATTACATGATCATTAGTGTCTAGTGTCTATGTCTTAAAGCTATGAATAATTCCATGAATCCTTCACCTTTCTTAAATGAAAAATGTTCCTAATTACAAAAGAACAAGAAGTACATGAATTTCAAATTTTATCTTGAAATTAGTTTAATTATTTTGATGTGGTGGCAATACTTTTTGTTTTTCTGAATGAATACTTGAACAGTGCATATTTTTTATAGTGAAGTTTATGAATGTTAAAATTGTTGGCTCTTGAAAGAATGATGAACAAAGAGGAATGTTATTGATAATCTGAAAAATCATGAAATTGATTCTTGAAGCAAGAAAAAGCAGTGAAAAAGAAAAAGTGGCAAAAAGAACTATGAAAAAAAAAGTAAGCAGAAAAAGCTAATAGCCCTTTAAACCAAAAGGCAAGGGTAAAAAAGATCCAAGGCTTTGAGCATTAATGGATAGGAGGGCCTAAAGGAATAAAATTCTGGCCTAAGCGGCTGAATCAAGCTGTCCCTAACCATGTGCTTATGGCATGCAGGTCCAAGTGAAAAGCTTGAGATTGAGTGATTAAAGTCGTGATCCAAAGCAAAATAGTGTGCTTAAGAACTCTGGACACCTCTAACTGGGGACTTTAGCAAAGATGAGTCACAATCTGAAAAGGTTCACCCAGTTATGTGTCTGTGTCATTTATGTATCTGGTGGTAATACTGGAAAACAAGATGCTTAGGGTCATGGCTAAGACTCATAAAGTAGTTGTGTTCAAGAATCAACATACTGAACTAGGAGAATCAATAACACTATCTAAATTATGAGTTTCTATAGATGCCAATCATTCTGAATTTCAAAGGATAAAGTGAGATGCCAAAACTGTTCAGAAGCAAAAAGCTACTAGCCTTGCTCATCTAATTGGGACAAAGTTTCATTGATATTGTGAGATTCATTGTATATTCTCTTCTTTTTATTCTATTTTGTTTTCAGTTGCTTGGGGACAAGCAATAATTTAAGTTTGGTGTTGTGATGAGCGGATAATTTATATGCTTTTTGGCATTGTTTTTAGGTAGTTTTTAGAATGATTTAGTTAGTTTTTAGTATATAATTCTTAGTTTTTATGCAAAAATCACATTTTTGGACTTCACTATGAGTTTGTATGTTTTTCTGTGATTTCAGGTATTTTCTGGCTGAAATTGAGGGATGATGCGTGAGCATCAAATTTATTGAGTTTAATAAAGAATTAATTATCTTTTAGCCAATATGGATGCTACTTTGAGTCTTTTGCAAGTTTATTTATTTTAGGTAGCATTCGGCTGGATTTGATGGAGTTTCTGCAGCACAAGAATCAAAGGAGATGGCAACGAGGAGCGACACGTACGCGTGACTGACGCGTATGCGTGATTTAGAGCTTTCTACGGCGACGCGTGTGCGTGACTGACGCGTACGCGTGATTTGAAGAATTGCACAGCGACGCGTGCGCGTGACTGACGCGTTCGCGTGACTCGCGAAAAAGGCCATCGACGCGTATGCGTGACTGACGCGTACGCGTGACATGCGCCACGTGCAGAAAACGCAAAAACCGCTGAGGGTGATTTCTGGGCCCCATTTTAGCACCCAAGTTAGGCGCGGATCCAGTGAAGCCAAGTGGTTCCCACGTTACAAGACGCGGAGTAGTTAGTTAATTCTGATTGAAATTCAAATTTGAATTTGAAAATAGGAAAAGATATTATCTAAATTTTAGATATTAGATTTTAAATTAATTAGGATTAGTTTTATTGAGGACATTCCATTAGGGGGATTCCATTAGGGAATTCTATACAAATTTACATTTCGCATTCCATGAGCAACTAAACCTCCATTGTTAAGGTTAGGAGCTCTGTCTATTTGTATGGATTGATTTTATTGCTTTTTCTATTTTAATTTATGCATGGATTTATAATTTAAGAATTATTTTCGCTCTTTATTTTATGAATTTGGGTGGAACAGAAGTATGACCCTCTTTCTATTTGAGTTCTTGTAAAACATGGAAAAGCTCTTTACTTGAACAATAGCTTGAAAACAATTTCTCCTAAATTGTAATTATTTGGATTTAACGGGTTACGTGACATATAATCCTTTTATTTCTTGGGTAATTAGAGTTTTTGTGGCGTATAAACTAGAAATTGATTATCACCCTCTAATTGGAATTAATTGACCAAGGAATTGGCAGTTAATGAATTTTAGAGGAGACCAGGAAGGTCTAAGGAATTAGGGTCTAGTCACATACAGTTTGCCATAAATTAAATCCTGCATAATTAAATTAGTTAGTAAGAAAAGTTAATCCGGAAAAATAGATAAGTCTGAAGCCTTAACTGTTTTCTCCATATTTTATTCCCAACTCATTACTACTTGCTTTCTGAAATTCTTAATTTACTGTTTAATGCTCTTTGAATACCAAAACACTCTTTTTTGTTTGTCTAACTAAGCCAATCACTTAACCGTTGTTGCTTAGTCCATCAATCCTCGTGGGATCGACCCTTACTCACGTAAGGTATTACTTGGTACGACCCGGTGCACTTGCCGGTTAGTTTGTGGGTTGTAAAATACCGCATCAAGTTTTTGGCGCCGTTGCCGGGGATTGACTGTGATTGACAACTATTGGTTGTTTGATTTCTTTGATTAGGCATTTTTACTTTAATTTCATTTAACTTATTTCCTTAAATTTTCAAAAAAAAAATATTTTTTTAAAGATCCTAGTATCTTTCTTTGTTTTAATTTTTGAATTTATAGTTCACTTCTTTTCATTTATTTTCGAATTTTTTTATTATTTTTTTATTTCTTTTCAAAAAAAATTATGTTCTGTCTTCTTTGCTTTCTTGTTTACCACATGGTGCGTTTAATCCTTTTTGATGTTTTGTGCTAAGGAAAATTAATGGAGAGAGATCACATGGGTTACTACTCATACCCAAGTAGTGATTCATATTATGGTGGACGGAGGAACTATCCAAATTTTGGTTGGCAAAGTCAAAACCAAAGAAACCTCAATGCTCCATGTTCCAACTATCAAGAGCCACCACCTCATATTCATACCAAGAATCACCATCTCTCTATCCGTATCAAGAACCACCATCTTTCTACCCATATCAAGAGCCACAATCTCCCTATTCATACCAAGAACTATCCTCTTTATACACTTATCAAGAACCATCATCTCCTTCTTATGCATATCAAGAGCCACCATCTCCTTATTCATCTCAAATACCATCAGATCTTGAGCTCCTCATGAAAGAATTCCTACATGATATAAAGACAAGTGTCAAAAATGTAGAGAAAGATGTGCAATCGCTAATCAAGAACCAGGAAGAGGAACAAGCAAATTCCTTCCCAAAAGATACAATGCAAGATCCTATGGAAGAAAGTGAGGAAATCAATCAAAGGAGTTTATACTCCAGCGAATTAGAGAACTTTCCACCCTCACATATGGAAAAAAAGGAAGATACACAACCTCTCATGCCCTTGGTAAGCAATGAAGAAGAGATTGAATTAGAAAAAAGCTACCAAGAGAAAGAGGTTGAAATTGAGGAAGTTTGCAAAGAGGTAGAAGAATTCAAAGAAGAGCACAAGGGAGTGGAGCTTGCAAGACCTCTTCCAAAGCCATCACCATCCAATACAACAATCAAGTGGATAAAATTCCTATCCTTAACCTTTACTTTTCCACTTGAATATGGGCTACTAGAGATGGATGGTCAACTTAGAGCTCTTTGTGGCATTAAGAGTAAGAGGAAGATGGTTAGTGGCAAGAGTTGTCAAGCAAGGTTCAATATGGTTGCATGCTCCAAATTGAAGTGCAAGGATTGGTGTAGAGATAAATTGAATGGGTCTAGAAGGTTGTTTGGATGTCTCTGTGAGAATTCAGATTGCTTGCCACCCAGTGGAAACAATGGTGATCCACAAGAAGACGGGTGTAAAAGCAAGGTTTGGGACCCTGGAATTTATTCCCACAATCAACACTCTTGGAGCCTTGTCACTTGCTTCAACTTGCTCGAAGGCGTTATGCGCCTAGCTTGGAATCCCAGTGACCATTGGAATTACAACCATTGGTGAAGATTCCTGGATCAGTACAAGCACAAACCACCATAACAAGGAGCTCACCACATGTCCAACTTAAGGACTTTAACTAAAAGTGCTTGGTGGGAGACAACCCACCATGGTATGATCGCTCTTTTTCATTCTTAGTTATTTTTCGTAGTAGTAATTTTCTTACTTATTTGATTTTCATTGATTTTTCACTATTTTTCTGATCATGCAGCTATTTTTGAACAGGAACCAGATATTTCAAAAAAAAATAAAAAATAAAAAAGAGCACCCGACGTGCAAGCGTCGCTGACGCGTACGCGTCAGATGGGTGTGCGTGAAAAATAAATTTGAACAGAGGGTTGCGCGGGAGTGGCGCAAGAATGATGCCTCTAGCACAAGCAAACCCACGCGTACGCGTATGGTGCACGAAATTGTGATCACTACTTTTACATAACTCAAATAATCCCTAGTAATGGCTCCAAAGACTTGGTGTTCAATACCATGGCATAAACACAACTTCGCACAACTAACCAGCAAGTGCACTGGGTCGTCCAAGTAATAAACCTTACGCGAGTAAGGGTCGATCCCACGGAGATTGTTGCTATGAAGCAAGCTATGGTCACCTTGTAAATCTCAGTCAGGCAGACTCAAATGGGTATAGTGATAAACGAATAAAGCATAAAGATAAAGATAGAGATACTTATGTATATCATTGATGAGAGCTTCAGATAAGCGAATGAAGATGCCTTCCCTTCCGTCTCTCTGCTTTCCTACTGTCTTCATCCAATCCTTCTTACTCCTTTCCATGGCAAGCTTATGCAAGGGTTTCACCGTTGTCAGTGGCTACCTCCCATCCTCTCAGTGAAAATGTTCCTATGCTCTGTCACAGCATATGGCTAATCAGCTGTCGGTTCTCAGTCAGGCCGGAATAGAATCCATCGATCCTTTTGCGTCTGTCACTAACGCCCCGCCTGCTAGGAGTTTGAAGCACGTCACAGTCATTCAATCATTGAATCCTACTCAGAATACCACAGACAAGGTTAGACCTTCCGGATTCTCTTGAATGATGCCATCAGTTTTCGCCTATACCACGAAGACTCTGATCTCACGGAATGGCTGGCTCGTTTGTCAGACGAGCACTCGGTTGTCAGGCGATCAACCATGCATCGTGTATCAGGAATCCAAGAGATAAACACTAGAGCCTTGATTGCTTGTAGAACAAAAGTGGTTGTCAGTCACCTTGTTCATGAGTGAGAATGATGATGAGTGTCACGGATCATCACATTCATCAAGTTGAAGAACAAGTGATATCTTGGACAAAGAACAAGCGGAATTGAATAGAAGAACAATAGTAATTGCATTAATACTCGAGGTACAGCAGAGCTCCACACCTTAATCTATGGTGTGTAGAAACTCCACCGTTGAAAATACATAAGAACAAGGTCTAGGCATGGCCGAATGGCCAGCCTCCCAAAGTGAGTTCAATCATAAAAACATGATCAAAAGCTCTCTAAATACAATAGTAAAAGGTCCTACTTATAGAAAACTAGTAGCCTAAGGTGTACATAGATGAGTAAATGACATAAAAATCCACTTCCGGGCCCACTTGGTGTGTGCTTGGGCTGAGCAAATGAAGCATTTTCGTGTAGAGACTCCTCTTGGAGTTAAACGCCAGCTTTTATGCCAGTTTGGGCGTTTAACTCCCATTTAGGTGCCAGTTCCGGCGTTTAACGCTGGAATTTCTGTAGGTGACTTTGAACGCCGGTTTGGGCCATCAAATCTTGGGCAAAGTATGGACTATCATATATTGCTGGAAAGCCCAGGATGTCTACTTTCCAACGCCGTTGAGAGCGCGCCAATTGGGCTTCTGTAGCTCCAGAAAATCCACTTCGAGTGCAGGGAGGTCAGAATCCAACAGCATCTGCAGTCCTTTTCAGTCTCTGGATCAGATTTTTGCTCAGGTCCCTCAATTTCAGCCAGAAAATACCTGAAATCACAGAAAAACACACAAACTCATAGTAAAGTCCAGAAAAGTGAATTTTAACTAAAAACTAATAAAAATATAATAAAAACTAACTAAAAGATACTAAAAACATACTAAAAACAATGCCAAAAAGCGTACAAATTATCCGCTCATCACAACACCAAACTTAAATTGTTGCTTGTCCCCAAGCAACTGAAGATCAAATAGGATAAAAAAGAAGAGAATATGAAATGAACTCTAAAAACATCTATGAAGATCAGTATTAATTAGATGAGCGGGGCTTTTAGCTTTTTGTCTCTGAATAGTTTTGGCGTCTCACTTTATCCTTTGGAACTCAGAATGATTGGCTTCTTTAGGAACTCAGAATCCAGATAGTGTTATTGATTCTCCTAGTTGAGTATGATGATTCTTGAACACAGCTACTTATTGAGTCTTGGCCGTGGCCCAAAGCACTCTGTCTTCCAGTATTACCACCGGATACATACATGCCACAGACACATAATTGGGTGAACCTTTTCAGATTGTGACTCAGCTTTGCTAAAGTCCCCAATTAGAGGTGTCCAGGGTTCTTAAGCACACTCTTATTGCCTTGGATTACAACTTTATTTCTTTCTTTTTCTTTCTTTTTCTCTTTCTTTTTCGTTTTTTTTTTTCGCTTGCTTCTCTTTTTTTTTTGTATTCACTGCTTTTTCTTGCTTCAAGAATCATTTTTATGATTTTTCAGATCCTCAGTAACATGTCTCCTTTTTCATCATTCTTTCAAGAGCCAACATTCATGAACCACAAATTCAAAAGACATATGCACTGTTCAAGCATACATTCAGAGAACAAAAGTGTTGCCACCACATCAATATAATTAAACTGTTATAAAATTCAAAATTCATGCAATTCCTTTCTTTTTCAATTAAGAACATTGTTTATTCAAGAAAGGTGATGGATTCATAGGACATTCATAACTTTAAGGCATAGACACTAAGACTCTAATGATCATAAGACACAAACATGGATAACATAAGCATGAAAATTTCGAAAAACAAGGAAATAAAGAACAAGGAGATTAAAGAACGGGTCCACCTTAGTGATGGCGGCTTGTTCTTCCTCTTGAAGGTCTTATGGAGTGCTTGAGCTCCTCAATGTCTCTTCCTTGTCTTTGTTGCTCCTCTCTCATGATTCTTTGATCTTCTCTAATTTCATGGAGGAGGATGGAATGCTCTTGGTGCTCCACCCTCAGTTGTCCCATGTTGGAACTCAATTCTCCTAGGGAGGTGTTTAGTTGCTCCCAATAGTCTTGTGGAGGAAAGTGCATCCCTTGAGGTATCTCAGGGATCTCATGATGAGAGGGGTCTCTTGTTTGCTCCATCCTTTTCTTGGTAATGGGCTTGTCCTCATCAATAAGGACGTCTCCCTCTATGTCAACTCCAACTGAATAACAAAGGTGACAAATGAGATGAGGAAAGGCTAGCCTTGCCAAGGTGGAAGACTTGTCCGCCACTTTATAGAGTTCTTGGGCTATAACCTCATGAACTTTCACTTCTTCTCCAATCATGATGCTATGAATCATCATGGCCCGGTCTAGAGTAACTTCGGACCGGTTGCTAGTGGGAATGATTGAGCATTGGATAAACTCCAACCATCCTCTAGCCACGGGTTTGAGGTCATGCCTTCTCAATTGAACCGGCTTCCCTCTTGAATCTCTCTTCCATTGTGCGCCCTCTTCACATATGACTGTGAGGACTTGGTCCAACCTTTGATCAAAGTTGACCCTTCTAGTGTAAGGATGTTCATCTCCTTGCATCATGGGCAAGTTGAATGCTAACCTTACATTTTCCGGACTGAAATCCAAGTATTTCCCCCGAACCATAGTAAGATAATTCTTTGGATCCGGGTTCACGCCTTGATCATGGTTCTTGGTGATCCATGCATTGGCATAGAACTCTTGAACCATCAAGATTCCGACTTGTTGAATGGGGTTCGTAAGCACTTCCCAACCTCTTCTTCGGATCTCATGGCGGATCTCCGGATATTCACCCTTTTTGAGTGAAAAGGGGACCTCGGGGATCACCTTCTTCAAGGCCACAACTTCATAGAAGTGGTCTTGATGCACCCTTGAGAGGAATCTATCTATCTCCCATGACTCGGAGGTGGAAGCTTTTGCCTTCCCTTTCCTCTTTCTAGAGGTTTCTCCGGCCTTGGATGCCATAAATGGTTATGGAAAAACAAAAAGCAATGCTTTTACCACACCAAACTTAAAAGGTTTGCTCGTCCTCGAGCAAAAGAAGAAAGAAGAGAGTAGAAGAAGAAGAAATGAGGAAGAAGGGTGATGGTGTTGTATTCGGCCAAAGAGGGGGAGAAGTGGTGTTTAGGTTGTGTGAAAATGAAGGGGTGAAGAAGGGTTTATATAGGAGAGGGGGGAGATGGGGTTCGGCCATTATGGGTGGGTTTGGGAGGGAAAGTGGTTTGAATTTGAAGGGTGAGGTTGGTGGGGTTTTATGAATGATGGATGTGAGTGGTGAAGAGAGATGGGATTGATAGGTGAGGGGTTTTTGGGGAAGAGGTATGGAGGTGATTGGTGAATGGGTGAAGAAGAGAGAGAGTGGTGGGGTTGGTGGGGATCCTGTGGGGTCCACAGATCCTGAGGTGTCAAGGAAAAGTCATCCCTGCACCAAATGGCATTCAAAATCACGTTTTGAGCCATTTCTGGCGTTAAACGCCGGGCTGGTGCCCATTCCTGGCGTTTAACGCCAGGTTCTTGCCCTTTTCTGGCGTTTAACGCCAGTCTGGTGCCCCTTTCTGGCGTTAAACGCCCAGAATGGTGCCAGACTGGGCGTTAAACGCCCAACTGCTAGCCTCACTGGCGTTTAAACGCCAGTGAATTCTTCCTCCAGGGTGTGCTGTTTTTCTTCCTATTTTTCATTCTGTTTTTGCTTTTTCAATTGATTTTGTGTCTTCTTATGATCATCAACCTACAAAAAAAACATAAAATAACAAAAGAAAATATATAAAATATAATCATTGGGTTGCCTCCCAACAAGCGCTTCTTTAATGTCAGTAGCTTGACAGAGGGCTCTCATGGAGCCTCACAGATATTCAGAGCAATGTTGGAACCTCCCAACACCAAACTTAGAGTTTGAATGTGGGGGTTCAACACCAAACTTAGAGTTTGGTTGTGGCCTCCCAACACCAAACTTAGAGTTTGACTGTGGGGGCTCTGCTTGACTCTGATTTGAGAGAAGCTCTTCATGCTTCCTCTCCATGGTGACAGAGGGATATCCTTGAGCCTTAAACACAAAGGATTCTTCATTCACTTGAATGATCAGTTCACCTCCATCAACATCAATCACAGCCTTTGCTGTGGCTAGGAAGGGTCTGCCAAGGATGATGGATTCATCCATGCACTTCCCAGTTTCTAGGACTATGAAATCAGTAGGGATGTAATGGTCTTCAATTTTTACCAAAACATTCTCTACAAGTCCATGAGCTTGTTTTCTTGAGTTGTCTACCATCTCTAGTGAGATTCTTGCAGCTTGTACCTCAAAGATCCCTAGCTTCTCCATTACAGAGAGAGGCATGAGGTTTACACTTGACCCTAAGTCACACAGAGCCTTTTTGAAGGTTATGGTGCCTATGGTACAAGGTATTGAAAACTTCCCAGGATCTTGTTTCTTTTGAGGTGATTTCTGCCTAGACAAGTCATCCAGTTCTTTGGTGAGCAAAGGGGGTTCATCCTCCCAAGTCTCATTTCCAAATAACTTGTCATTTAGCTTCATGATTGCTCCAAGGTATTTAGCAACTTGCTCTTCAGTGACATACTCATCCTCTTCAGAGGAAGAATACTCATCAGAGCTCATGAAAGGCAGAAGTAAGTCCAATGGAATCTCTATGGTCTCATTTTGAGCCTCAGATTCCCATGGTTCCTCATTAGGGAACTCTGTGGAGGCTAGTGCACGCCCATTGAGGCCTTCCTCAGTGGCGTCCACTTCCTCTCTTCCCTCTCTAGATTCGGCCATGGTTATGGCTTTGCACTCTCCTTTTGGATTTTCTTCTGTATTGCTTGGGAGAGTACTAGGAGGGAGTTCAGTAACTTTCTTGCTCAGTTGTCCCACTTGTGCCTCCAAATTCCTGATGGAGGACCTTGTTTCAGTCATGAAACTTTGAGTGGTCTTGATTAGATCAGAGACCATGGTTGCTAAGTCAGAGGGGTTCTGCTTAGAATTCTCTGTCTGTTGCTGAGAAGATGATGGAAAAGGCTTGCCATTGCTAAACCTGTTTCTTCCACCATTATTGTTGTTGAAACCTTGTTGAGGTCTCTCTTGATTCTTCCATGAGAAATTTGGGTGATTTCTCCATGAAGAATTATAGGTGTTTCCATAGGGTTCTCCTAGGTAATTCACCTCTTCCATTGAAGGGTTCTCAGGATCATAAGCTTCTTCTTCAGATGAAGCATCCTTAGTACTGCCTGGTGCATTTTGCATTCCAGACAGACTTTGAGAAATCAAATTGACTTGTTGAGTCAATATTTTATTCTGAGCCAGAATGGCATTCAGAGTATCAATCTCAAGAACGCCTTTCTTCTGACTTGTCCCATTGTTCACAGGATTCCTTTCAGAAGTGTACATGAATTGGTTATTTGCAACCATTTCAATGAGCTCTTGAGCTTTTGTAGGCGTCTTCTTCAGATGAAGAGATCCTCCAGCAGAGCTATCCAAGGACATCTTGGACAGTTCAGATAGACCATCATAGAAAATACCTATGATGCTCCATTCAGAAAGCATGTCAGAGGGACATTTTCTTATTAATTGTTTGTATCTTTCCCAAGCTTCATAGAGGGATTCTCCATCCTTCTGTCTGAAGGTTTGGACTTCCACTCTAAGCTTACTCAATTTTTGAGGTGGAAAGAACTTTGCCAAGAAGGCATTGACTAGCTTTTCCCAAGAGTCCAGGCTTTCTTTAGGTTGAGAGTCCAACCATATTCTAGCTCTGTCTCTTACAGCAAAAGGGAATAGCATCAGTCTGTAGACCTCAGGGTCAACCCCATTAGTCTTGACTGTGTCACAGATTTGCAAGAACTCAGCTAAAAACTGATGAGGATCTTCCAATGGAAGTCCATGGAACTTGCAATTCTGTTGCATTAGAGAAACTAATTGAGGCTTAAGCTCAAAGTTGTTTGCTCCAATGGCAGGGATAGAGATGCTTCTCCCATAGAAATCGGGAGTAGGTGCAGTAAAGTCACCCAGCACCTTCCTTGCATTGTTGGCATTGTTGTTGTTTTCGGCTGCCATGTCTTCTTCTTCTTTGAAGAATTCGGTTAGGTCCTTTACAGAGAGTTGTGCCTTAGCTTCTCTTAGCTTTCGCTTCAAGGTCCTTTCAGGTTCAGGGTCAGCTTCAACAAGAATGCCTTTGTCTCTGCTTCTGCTCATATGAAAGAGAAGAGGACAAGAAAATGTGGAATCCTCTATGTCACAGTATAGAGATTCCTTGAGGTGTCAGAGGAAAAGAAAAATAGAAGAAAGAAGAAGGAGAAGAATTCGAACTTTAATTAGATGGAGTTCGAATTGTGCATTAAGAAGGAGTGATACTCCATAAATAGAAGGATGTGAGAAGAGGGGAAGAGAATTTTCGAAAATTAATTAAAAAGATGTCAAAAACATTTTGAAAAATTGATTGATAATTTTCGAAAACTCAAAGTGGAAAAGAAATCAAGTGATTTTTGAAAAAGATTTTGAAATTAGAAATTAAAAAGGTTTGATTGAAAACTATTTTGAAAAAGATGTGATTAAGAAGATATGATTGGTTTTAAAAAGATGTGATTGAGAAGATATGATTTGAAAAACATTTTAAAAAGATTTGATTTTAAAAATTAATGACTTGCCCAACAAGAAAAGATATGATTCAAACATTAAACCTTTCTCAACAGAAAAGGCAACAAACTTGAGATGTTCAATCAAATCATTAATTGTTAGTAAGTATCTTTGAAAAGGAAAGAAATTGATTTTGAAAACATTTGATTGAAAAGATATGATTTGAAAAAGATTTGATTTTGAAAAAATTTGAAAACTTGAAAAAAATTGATTTTGAAAACAAAATCTTCCCCCTTTTGCCATCCTGGCGTTAAACGCCCAGAATGGTATCCATTCTGGCGTTTAACGCCCAAAATGCTACGTTTTTGGGCGTTAAACGCCCAACCAAGTACCCTGGCTGGCGTTTAAACGCCATTCTGTCCTTCTTCACTGGGCGTTTTGAACGCCCAGCTTTTTCTGTGTAATTCCTCTGCTGCATGTTCTGAATCTTCAGTTCCCTGTACTATTGACTTGAAAATAGAACCAAGATCAAATAAACAAGGCATGCAAGACACCAAACTTAAGATTAGACACTAGACTCAAACAAGAAACATAAAATCTTTTTGGTTTTTATGATTTTTATAATTTTTTTGTGCTTTTTTCGAAAATTATATAAAAAGAAAATAAAGGTTTCAGAATTCTCAATCTGATTTCCAGGAATCATTGCAATGCTAGTCTAAGACTCCGGTCCAGGAATTAGACATGGCTTCACAGCCAGCCAAGCTTCCAAAGAAAGCTTCGGTCCAAAACACTAGACATGGCCAATGGCCAGCCAAGCCCTAGCAGATCATTGCTCCAATAGCAAGATTGATAGAGATCAATAAGCTATTGTGATGATTAGTTGAAACCTCGGTCCAATAAGATTAGACATGGCTTCACAGCCAGCCAGATTTCAACAGATCATCATGAAACACTAGAATTTATTTTTAAGAACTCTGAAAAAAAAATTACCTAATCTAAGCAACAAGATGAACCGTCAGTTGTCCATACACAAACAATCCCCGGCAACGGCGCCAAAAACTTGGTGCACGAAATTGTGATCACTACTTTTACATAACTCAAATAATCCCTAGTAATGGCTCCAAAGACTTGGTGCTCAATACCATGGCATAAACACAACTTCGCACAACTAACCAGCAAGTGCTCTGGGTCGTCCAAGTAATAAACCTTACGCGAGTAAGGGTCGATCCCACGGAGATTGTTGCTATGAAGCAAGCTATGGTCACCTTGTAAATCTCAGTCAGGCAGACTCAAATGGGTATAGTGATAAACGAATAAAGCATAAAGATAAAGATAGAGATACTTATGTATATCATTGATGAGAGCTTCAGATAAGCGAATGAAGATGCCTTCCCTTCCGTCTCTCTGCTTTCCTACTGTCTTCATCCAATCCTTCTTACTCCTTTCCATGGCAAGCTTATGCAAGGGTTTCACCGTTGTCAGTGGCTACCTCCCATCCTCTCAGTGAAAATGTTCCTATGCTCTGTCACAGCATATGGCTAATCAGCTGTCGGTTCTCGGTCAGGCCGGAATAGAATCCATCGATCCTTTTGCGTCTGTCACTAACGCCCCGCCTGCTAGGAGTTTGAAGCACGTCACAGTCATTCAATCATTGAATCCTACTCAGAATACCACAGACAAGGTTAGACCTTCCGGATTCTCTTGAATGATGCCATCAGTTCTCGCCTATACCACGAAGACTCTGATCTCACGGAATGGCTGGCTCGTTTGTCAGACGAGCACTCGGTTGTCAGGCGATCAACCATGCATCGTGTATCAGGAATCCAAGAGATAAACACTAGAGCCTTGATTGCTTGTAGAACAAAAGTGGTTGTCAGTCACCTTGTTCATGAGTGAGAATGATGATGAGTGTCACGGATCATCACATTCATCAAGTTGAAGAACAAGTGATATCTTGGACAAGAACAAGCGGAATTGAATAGAAGAACAATAGTAATTGCATTAATACTCGAGGTACAGCAGAGCTCCACACCTTAATCTATGGTGTGTAGAAACTCCACCGTTGAAAATACATAAGAACAAGGTCTAGGCATGGCCAAATGGCCAGCCTCCCAAAGTGAGTTCAATCATAAAAACATGATCAAAAGCTCTCTAAATACAATAGTAAAAGGTCCTACTTATAGAAAACTAGTAGCCTAAGGTGTACATAGATGAGTAAATGACATAAAAATCCACTTCCGGGCCCACTTGGTGTGTGCTTGGGCTGAGCAAATGAAGCATTTTCGTGTAGAGACTCCTCTTGGAGTTAAACGCCAGCTTTTATGCCAGTTTGGGCGTTTAACTCCCATTTAGGTGCCAGTTCCGGCGTTTAACGCTGGAATTTCTGTAGGTGACTTTGAACGCCGGTTTGGGCCATCAAATCTTGGGCAAAGTATGGACTATCATATATTGCTGGAAAGCCCAGGATGTCTACTTTCCAACGCCGTTGAGAGCGCGCCAATTGGGCTTCTGTAGCTCCAGAAAATCCACTTCGAGTGCAGGGAGGTCAGAATCCAACAGCATTTGCAGTCCTTTTCAGTCTCTGGATCAGATTTTTGCTCAGGTCCCTCAATTTCAGCCAGAAAATACCTGAAATCACAGAAAAACACACAAACTCATAGTAAAGTCCAGAAAAGTGAATTTTAACTAAAAACTAATAAAAATATAATAAAAACTAACTAAAAGACACTAAAAACATACTAAAAACAATGCCAAAAAGCGTACAAATTATCCGCTCATCAGCGTACCCCACGCGTGCGCGTCGTTTGTGATTTTCACCATTCACGCGGGCAGGTCATTGACGTGAACGCGTGACCTGGGAAAATGGTGTAAATATGTGTTTGGGCAGAGACTTGTGCTGGTTTGGGGCTGAAAGTGTGCTAGACGCACAAAAATGACCACGCATACGTGTCCCTGACACGTGCGCATCATTTGCACAAATGGCTATCCACGCGTGCGCGTGCATGACGCGCACGCGTTGATTGAAAATCTGGGTTCCCAAGCCACGCGAACAGCAAGTTGTGCGTGCGCGCGGCTGCCTTCGTGCGAATCGCACAAAACTAAGTTGTGCCTCACGCTAGCGCATCATTATGAAAATTCCGCGACCCACGCGTACACGTGCTGCACGCGTACGCGTCACCTGTGCCGCACAACTACACTAGTTCGCCGCCCAGTTTTAATTTTCTTTCCCCCTCTCCCAATCCTAATTCTCTCTTGTTCTTTTATTCTTTTCTTTTTCTTTCATCATAATATTTGTTTCTTTCTATTTTTAGTTCTTCTTTGCTTGAGGACAAGCAAACCTTTAAGTTTGATGTTGACGCTTCACTTAAGGGTTTTCTGTTTATTCTTATAGCACTAAGGGAGGTGAATCATCTTCACAAAGGAGCACAACCTGAAGAATAAAATGACCGCTCGGATAACTAAGGTGGTTGAGTTCCTTTCATTTCTTTTTTCCCTTCCCGCTTTTACTATGTTATGTTCCAATTTTCTGCAATTTTGCTTTGTTTGCTACATGATCCTTTATTGGTTAGAATCCTAGGACTAGTTTAGTTCTCCCTATTACTTTAATTCTGAAAAGATGTCTCATGTATTACTCACTGAGCTTGAATCTAAAAAAAATATAGGAGTGATATATTGCATGAGAAAGTGGGTCTATATTGAAGAATAGTCTTATTTACTTAAATGTGGTGGTATTTTCTGTGATTCTGAATGCATGACATGAACATTGCATATATTTTATAGTGAAGTTTATAAATGTTAAAATTATTGGCTCTTGAAAGAATGATGAAAAAAGAGAAATGTTATTAATAATCTGAAAAATCATAAAATTGATTCTTGAAGCAAGAAAAAGCAGTGAAAAACACAAAGCTTGCGAAAAAAATATATAAAAAAAGAAGAAAAAAAAAAGAAAAAGCAAGCAGAAAAAGCCAATAACCCTTTAAACTAAAAGGCAAAGGGTAAAAAGAATCCAAGGCTTTGAGCATTAATGGATAGGAGGGCCCAAAAGGAATAAAACCCTGGCCTAAGCGGCGAAATTAAGCTGTCCTTAACCATGTGCTTGTGGCGTGAAGGTGTCAAGTGAAAAGCTTGAGACTGAGCGGTTAAAGTCGTGATCCAAAACAAAAAGAGTGTGCTTAAGAACTCTGGGCACCTCTAACTGGGGACTCTAGCAAAGCTGAGTCACAATCTGAAAAGGTTCACCCAGTTATGTGTCTATGGCATTTATGTATCTGGTGGTAATACTAGAAAACAAAATGCTTAGGGTCACGGCCAAGACTCATAAAGTAGCTATGTTCAAGAATCAACATACTGAACTAGGAGAATCAATAACACTATCTGAATTCTGAGTTCCTATGGATTCCAATCATTTTGAACTTCAAAGGATAAAGTGAAATGCCAAAACTATTCAGAATTGCAGTTGTAAACCCCACTATAAAAAGAGACATAAGCTTAATCAAACTCTCATTCTCATGCAAATTCACATCATAAACCTATATTAATTTTGGTTGCTTGAGGACAAGCAACAATTTAAGTTTGGTGTTGTGATGCGTGAGCATCTTTCCTATTTTTTTCTAGTAAATTTGCATCTAATGTATTGAGTTTAATAAATAATTAATTATCTTTTAGCCAATATGGACGCTACTTTGAGCCTTTTGCAATTTTATTTATTTTAGGTAGCATTCGCCTGGATTTGATGGAGTTTTTGCAGCACAAGAATCAAAGGAGATGCAGCGATGAGCGACGCATACGCGTGACTGATGCGTACGCGTAATTTGGAGCTTTCCACGGTGACGCGTGCGCGTGACTGACGCGTACGCGTGATTTGAAGAATTACACAGCGACGCGTGTGCGTGACTGACGCGTCCGCGTGACTCGCGAAAAAGGCCATCGACGCGTACGCGTGATTGACACGTACGCGTGACATGCGCCACGTGCAGAAAACACAGAAACTACTGGGGTTGATTTCTGGGCCCCATTTTAGCACCCAAGTTAGGCGCGGATCCAGTGAAGCCAAGTGGTCCCCACGTTACAAGACGCGGAGTAGTTAGTTAATTCTGATTTAAATTCGAATTTGAATTTGAAAATAAGAAAAGATATTATCTTAATTTTAGATATTATATTTTAAATTAATTAGAATTAGTTATAAAAAGGAGAGACTTCTCTTCTATTGAGGACATTCCATTAGGGGGATTCCATTAGGGAATTCTATACAAATTTACATTCCGTATTCCATGAGCAACTAAACCTCCATTGTTAAGGTTAGGAGCTCTGTCTATTTGTATGGATTGATTTTATTGCTTTTTCTATTTTAATTTAGGCATGGATTTATGGTGCACGAAATTGTGATCATCAATGGCGCCATCAACATGGTATGCTCAATTGCAATCTCAACTCTTTATCACAACTTCGCACAACTAACCAACAAGTGCACTGGGTCGTCCAAGTAATAAACCTTACGCGAGTAAAGGTCGATCCCACGGAGATTGTTGGTATGAAGCAAGCTATGGTCATCTTGTAAATCTCAGTCAGGCGGATTCAAATGTTTATGGAGGATTAATGATTAAAAGATAAATAAAACATAAAATAAAGATAGAGATACTTATGTAATTCATTGGTGAGAATTTCAGATAAGCGTATGGAGATGCTTTGTCCCTTCCGTCTCTCTGCTTTCCTACTGTCTTCATCTAACCCTTCTTACTCCTTTCTATGGCAAGCTGTATGTTGGGCATCACCATTGTCAATGGCTACAGTCCCGTCCTCTCAGTAAAAATGTTCAACGCGCTCTGTCACAGCACGGCTATTCATCTGTCGGTTCTCGATCATGTCGAAATAGAATCTAGTGATTCTTTTGCGTCTGTCACTAACGCCCCACAATCGCGAGTTTGAAGCTCGTCACAGTCATTCAATCCTTGAATCCTACTCAGAATACCACAGACAAGGTTTAGACTTTCTGGATTCTCTTGAATGCCGCCATCAATTCTAGCTTATACCACGAAGATTTTGATTAAGGGATCCAAGAGATATCCACTCAATCTAAGGTAGAACGGAGGTGGTTGTCAGGCACACGTTCATAGGTGAGAATGATGATGAGTGTCACGGATCATCACATTCATCAAGTTGAGGAACAAGTGATATCTTAGAACAAGAATAAGCTGAAGTGAATAGAAGAACAATAGTAATTGCATTGATACTCGAGGTACAGCAGAGCTCCGCACCTTAATCTATGGTATGTAGAAACTCCACCGTTGAAAATACATAAGAACTAGGTCTAGGCATGGCTGAATGGCCAGCCTCCCAAAGAGGGTTCAATCATAAAAACATGATCAAAAGATACTTAATACAATAGCAAAAGGTCCTATTTGTAGAGAGCTAGTAGCTTAGGGTTTACAAAGATGAGTAAATGACATAAAAATCCACTTCCGGACCCACTTGGTGTGTGCTTGGGCTGAGCATTGAAGCTTTCATGTGTAGAGACTTTTCTTGGAGATAAACGCTAGCTTTTGTGCCAGTTTGGGCGTTTAACTCCCATTCTTGTGCCAGTTCTAGCGTTTAACGCCAGAATTCTTGAGCTGAGTTGACACGCCTGTTTGGGCCGTCAAATCTCGGGCAAAGTATGGACTATTATATATTGCTGGAAAGCCCAGGATGTCTACTTTCCAACGCAATTGAGAGCGCGCCAATCGAACTTCTGTAGATCTAGAAAATCCACTTCGAGTGCAGGGAGGTCAGAATCAAACAGCATCTGCAGTCCTTTTCAACCTCTGAATCAGATTTTTGCTCAAGTCCCTCAATTTCAGCCAGAAAATACCTAAAATCACAGAAAAACACACAAACTCATAGTAAAGTCCAGAAAAGTGAATTTTAACTAAAAACTAATAAAAATATAATAAAAACTAACTAAAACATACTAAAAACAATGCCAAAAAGCGTATAAATTATCCGCTCATCAATTTATAATTTAAGAATTGTTTTTGCTCTTTATTTTATGAATTTGGGTGGAACGGAAGTATGACCCTCTTTCTATTTGAGTTCTTGTAAAACTTGGAAAAACTATTTACTTGAAAACAATTTCTCCTAAACTTTAATTATTTGTATTCACTGCTTTTTCTTGCTTCAAGAATCATTTTTATGATTTTTCAGATCCTCAGTAACATGTCTCCTTTTTCATCATTCTTTCAAGAGCCAACAATTTTAACATTCATGAACAACAAATTCAAAAGACATATGCACTGTTCAAGCATACATTCAGAAATCAAAAGTATTGCCACCACATCAAAATAATAATCTGTTATAAAATTCGAAATTCATGCAATTCTTCTCTTTTTCAATCAAGAACATTTTTTCATTTAAGAAAGGTGATGGATTTCTAGGACATTCATAACTTTAAGGCATGGACACTAAGACATTAATGATCATGTAATAAGACACAAATATAGATAAACATAATCATAAAAATTTGAAAAACAGGAAAATAAAGAACAAGGAAATTAAAGAACGGGTCCACCTTAGTGATGGCGGCTTGTTCTTCCTCTTGAAGATCTTATGGAGTGCTTGAGCTCCTCAATGTCTCTTTCTTGCCTTTGTTGCTCCTCTCTCATGATTCTTTGATCTTCTTTAATTTCATGGAGGAGGATAGAATGTTCTTAGTGCTCCACCCTTAGTTGTCCCATGTTGGAACTCAATTCTCCTAGGGAGGTGTTGATTTGCTCCCAATAGTTTTGTGGAGGAAAGTGCATCCCTTGAGGTATCTCAGGGATTTCATGATGAGGAATTTCCTCATGTCCATGAGTGGGATCTCTTGTTTGCTCCATCCTTTTCTTAGTGATGGGCTTGTCCTCATCAATGAGGATGTCTCCCTCTATGTTAACTCCAACTAAATTACAGAAGTGACAAATGAGATGCGGGAAGGCTAACCTTGCCAAGGTAGAGGACTTGTCCGCCACCTTATAAAGTTCTTGGGATATAACCTCATGAACTTCTACTTCCTCTCCAATCATGATGCTATGAATCATGATAGCCCGGTCTATAGTAACTTCGGACCGGTTGCTAGTGGGAATGATTGAGCGTTGGATAAACTCCAACCATCCCCTAGCCACGGGCTTGAGGTCATGCCTTCTCAGTTGAACCGGCTTCCCTCTTGAATCTCTCTTCCATTGAGCGCCCTCTTCACAAATGTCTATGAGGACTTGGTCCAACCTTTGATCAAAGTTGACCCTTCTAGTGTAAGGGTGTTCATCTCCTTGCATCATGGGCAAGTTGAATGCCAACCTTACATTTTCCGGACTAAAATCTAAGCATTTCCCCCGAACCATTGTAAGCCAATTCTTTGGGTCCGGGTTCATACTTTGATCATGGTTCTTGGTGATCCATGCATTGGCATAGAACTCTTGAACCATTAAGATTCCGACTTGTTGAATGGGGTTGGTAAGAACTTCCCAACCTCTTCTTCGGATCTCATGTCGGATATCCGGATATTCACTCTTTTTGAGTTTGAAAGGGACCTCGAGGATCACCTTCTTCATGGTCACAACTTCATGGAAGTGGTCTTGATGCACCCTTGAGATGAATCTCTCCATTTCCCATGACTCGGAGGTAGAAGCTTTTGCCTTCCCTTTCCTCTTTCTAGAGGTTTCTTCGGCCTCAGGTGCCATAAATGGTTATAGAAAAACAAAAAGCAATGCTTTTACCACACCAAACTTAGAAGGTTTGCTCGTCCTCGAGCAAAAGAAGAAAGAAGAAAGTAGAAGAAGAAGAAATAGAGGAGATGGAGGGGGCCTTGTGGTTCGGCCATGTATGGGTAGGTTTGGGAGGGAAAGTGGTTTGAATTTGAATGGTAAGGTAGGTGGGGTTTTATGAAGGATGGATGTGAGTGGTGAAGACAATGGTGGGAATTGATAGGTGAGGGGTTTTGGGGAAGAGGTGTTGAGGTGATTGGTGAATGGGTGAAGAAGAGAGAGAGTGGTGGGGTATGTGGGGATCCTGTGGGGTCCACAGATCCTGAGGTGTCAAGGATAATTCATCCCTGCACCAAGTGGCGAGCAAAAATGCTCCTTCTGCCAATCCTGGCGCTAAACGCCGGGCTGTTGCCCATTTCTGGCGTTTAACGCCAGCTTGGTGCCCATTCATGGTGTTAAACGCCAGTCTGGTGCCCCTTTCTGGCGTTAAACGCCCAGAATGGTGCCAGACTGGGCGTTAAACGCCCATTTTACTATCTTCACTGGCGTTTAAACGCCAGCAAATTTTTCTCCAGGGTGTGCTATTTTTCTTTCAGTTTTTCATGCTGTTTATGCTTTTTCAATTGATTTTGTGACTTCCCATGATCATCAACCTATAAAAAACATAAAATAACAAAGGTAAATAGATAAATATAACATTGGGTTGCCTCCCAACAAGCGCTTCTTTAATGTCAGTAGCTTGATAGTGGGCTCTCATGGAGCCTCACAGATGTTCAGAGCAATGTTGGAACCTCCCAACACCAAACTTAGAGTTTTAATGTGGGGGTTCAACACCAAACTTAGAAGTTGGTTGTGGCCTCCCAACACCAAATTTAGAGTTTGACTGTGGGGGCTCTGTTTGACTCTGTTTTGAGGGAAGCTCTTCATGCTTCCTCTCCATGGTTACAGAGGGGTATCCTTGAGCCTTAAACACAAAGGATTCTTCATTCACTTGAATGATCAATTCTCCTCTGTCAACATCAATCACAGCCTTTGCTGTGGCTAGGAAGGGTCTGCCAAGGATGATGGATTCATCCATGCACTTCCCAGTCTCTAGGACTATGAAATCAGCAGGGATGTAATGGTCTTCAATCTTTACCAGAACATCCTCTACAAGTCCATAAGCTTATTTTCTTGAATTTTCTGCCATCTCTAGTGAGATTCTTGCAGCTTGCACCTCAAAGATCCCTAGCTTCTCCATTATAGAGAGAGGCATGAGGTTTATGCTTGACCCTAGGTCACACAAAGCCTTCTCAAAGGTCATGGTGCCTATGGTACAAGGTATTGAGAACTTCCCAGGGTCCTGTCTCTTTTGAGGTAATCTCTGCCTAGTCAAGTCATCCAGTTCTTTGGTGAGCAAAGGGGGTTCATCCTCCCAAGTCTCATTACCAAATAACTTGTCATTTAGCTTCATGATTGCTCCAAGGTACTTAGCAACTTGCTCTTCAGTGACATCTTCGTCCTCTTCAGAGGAAGAATACTCATCAGAGCTCATGAATGGCAGAAGTAAATCCAATGGAATCCCTATGGTCTCAGTGTGAGCCTCAGATTCCCATGGTTCCTCATTAGGGAACTCATTGGAGGCCAATGGACGTCCATTGAGGTCTTCCTCAGTGGCGCTCACTGCCTCTTTCTCCTCTCCAAATTCGTCCATATTGATGGCCTTACACTCTCCTTTTGGATTCTCTTTTGTATTGCTTGGAAGAGTACTAGGAGGGAGTTCAGTAACTTTCTTACTCAGTGATGAGCGGATAATTTGTACGCTTTTTGGCATTGTTTTTAATATGTTTTTGGTAGTTTGAGTTGAGTTTTTAGTATATTTCTATTAGTTTTTAGTTAAAATTCACTTTTCTGGACTTTACTATGAGTTTGTGTGTTTTTCTGTGATTTCAGGTATTTTCTGGCTGAAATTGAGGGATCTGAGCAAAAATCTGATTCAGAGACTGAAAAGGACTGCAAATGCTGTTGGATTCTGACCTCCCTGCACTCGAAGTGGATTTTCTGGAGCTACAGAAGCCCAATTGGCGCGCTCTCAACGGCGTTGGAAAGTAGACATCTTGGGCTTTCCAGCAATATATGATAGTTCATACTTTGCCCAAGATTTGATGGCCCAAACCGGCGTTCAAAGTCACCCTCAGAAATCCCAGCTTTAAACGCCGGAACTGGCACCTAAATGGGAGTTAAACGCCCAAACTGGCATAAAAGCTGGCGTTTAACTCCAAGAAGAGTCTCTGCACGAAAATGCTTCATTGCTCAGCCCAAGCACACACCAAGTGGGCCCGGAAGCGGATTTTTATGACATTTACTCATCTCTGTACACCCTAGGCTACTAGTTTTCTATATATAGGACCTTTTACTATTGTATTTACATCTTTTGATCACTTTAGATCTCTAGATCATCTTTGGACATCTAGTTCTTAGATCATTTGGGGGCTGGCCTCATGGCCATGCCTAGACCTTGTTCTTATGTATTTTTAACGGTGGAGTTTCTACACACCATAGATTAAGGTGTGGAGCTCTGCTGTACCTCGAGTATTAATGCAATTACTATTGTTCTTCTATTGAATTCTGCTTGTTCTTTGTCCAAGATATCACTTGTTCTTCAACTTGATGAATGTGATGATCCGTGACACTCATCATCATTCTCACTCATGAACAAAGTGACTGACAACCACTCTTGTTCTACAAGCATACGAGGCTCTAGTGTTTATCTCTTGGATTCTTTAACCGGAATCTTCGTGGTATAGGCGAGAACTGATGGCAGCATTCAAGAGAATCCGGAAGGTCTAACCTTGTCTGTGGTATTCTGAGTAGGAATCAATGATTGAATGACTGTGACGTGCTTCAAACTCCTAGCAGGCGGGGCGTTAGTGACAGACGCAAAAGAATCGCTGGATTCTATTCCGGCCTGACCGAGAACCGACAGCTGATTAGCCATATGCTGTGACAGAGCATAGGAACATTTTCACTGAGAGGATGGGAGGTAGCCACTGACAACGGTGAAACCCTTGCATAAGCTTGCCATGGAAAGGAGTAAGAAGGATTGGATGAAGACAGTAGGAAAGCAGAGAGACGGAAGGGAAGGCATCTTCATACGCTTATCTGAAGCTCTCACCAATGATATACATAAGTATCTCTATCTTTATCTTTATGTTTTATTCATCATCTATACCCATTTGAGTCTGCCTGACTAAGATTTACAAGGTGACCATAGCTTGCTTCATACCAACAATCTCCGTGGGATCGACCCTTACTCGCGTAAGGTATTACTTGGACGACCCAGTGCACTTGCTGGTTAGTTGTGCAAAGTTGTGTAGTGAATCACAATTTCGCGCACCACTCAGCTGACCCACTTATGCCTCCAAGTTTCTAATGGAGGACCTTGTTTCAGTCATCAAACTTTGAGTGGTTTTGATTAGATCAGAGATCATGGTTGCTAAGTCAGAGTGGCTCTGCTTAGAATTCTCTGTCTGTTGCTGAGAAGATGATGGAAAAGGCTTGCCATTGCCAAACCTGTTTCTTCCACCATTATTGTTGTTAAAACCTTGTTGAGGTCTCTGTTGATCCTTCCATGAGAGATTTGGATGATTTCTCCATGAAGGATTATAGGTGTTTCCATAGGGTTCTCCCATGTAATTCACCTCTTCCATTGAAGGGTTCTCAGGATCATAAGCTTCTTCTTCAGATGAAGCGTCCTTAGTACTTCCTGGTGCAGCTTGCATTCTAGACAGACTTTGAGAAATCATATTGACTTGCTGAGTCAATATTTTGTTCTGAGCTAATATGGCATTCAGAGTATCAATCTCAAGAACTCCTTTCTTCTGATTCGTCCCATTGTTCACAGAATTCCTTTCAGAAGTGTACAGGAATTGGTTATTTGCAACCATTTCAATGAGTTCTTGAGCTTCTGCAGGCGTCTTCTTCAGATGAAGAGATCCTCCAGCAAAGCTGTCCAATGACATCTTGGACAGTTCAGACAGACCATCATAGAAGATACCTATGATGCTCCATTCAGAAAGCATGTCAGAGGGACACTTTCTAATCAATTGTTTGTATCTTTCCCAATCTTCATAGAGGGATTCACCTTCCTTCTGTCTGAAGGTTTGGACTTCCACTCTAAGCTTACTCAATTTTTGAGGTGGAAAGAACTTTGCCAAGAAGGCATTGACTAGCTTTTCCCAAGAGTTCAGGCTTTCTTTAGGTTGTGAGTCCAACCATATCCTAGCTCTGTCTCTTACAGCAAAAGGGAATAGTATAAGTCTGTAGACCTCAGGGTCAACCCCATTAGTCTTGACAGTGTCACAGATTTGCAAGAATTCAGCTAAAAACTGATGAGGATCTTCCAATGGAAGTCCATGGAACTTGCAATTCTGTTGCATTAGAGAAACTAATTGAGGCTTAAGCTCAAAGTTGTTTGCTCCAATGGCAGGGATAGAGATGCTTCTCCCATAGAAGTCGGGAGTAGGTGCAGTAAAGTCACCAAGCACCTTCCTTGCATTGTTGGCATTATTGTTGTTTTCGGCTGCCATGGGTTCTTCTTCTTTGAAGATTTCTGTTAGGTCCTCTACAGAGAGTTGTGCTTTAGCTTCTCTTAGCTTTTGCTTCAAGGTCCTTTCAGGTTCAGGGTCAGCCTCAACAAGAATGCATTTGTCCATGCTCCTGCTCATATGAAAGAGAAGAGAACAAGAAAATATGAAATCCTCTATGTCACAGTATAGAGATTCTTTGAAGTGTCAGAGGAAAAGAAGAATAGAAGTAGGCGGTAGAAGAATTCGAACTTATCAAGAGAGATAGAGTTCGAATTGTGCATTGAGGAGGAGTGTTAGTCTATAAATAGAAGGATGTGAGAAGAGGGGAAGAAATTTTCGAAAATTAAAGTGAATTAATTAAAAGAAATTTTAAGAAATGGTAAATGATTTTCGAAAAATAAGATTGGGAAAGAAATAAAGTGATTTTTGAAAAAGATTTTGAAATTAGAAATCAAAAAGATATGATTGAAAAATTAATTTTTAAAAAAATGTGATAAAAAGATATGATTGAAAAGATATAGTTTTAAAAAGATATGATTGAGAAGATATAATTTGAAAAACAACTTAAAAAGATTTGATTTTGAAAATTAATGACTTGGCTAACAAGAAATTTAAAAGATATGATTCAGACATTAAACCTTTCTCAACAGAAAAGGCAACATACTTGAAATGTTGAATCAAATCATTAATTGTTAGCAAGTATTTTTGAAAATGTGGAAAGAAATTGATTTTGAAAATATATGATTGAAAATATATGATTTGAAAAAGATTTGATTTTGAACAATTATGAAAACTTGAAAAAATTTGAATTAAAAACAAAATCTTCCCTCTTGTATCATCCTGGCGTTAAACGCCCAGAATGGTATCCATTCTGGCGTTTAACGCCCAAAAAAACTCTACCTTTTTGGGCGTTAAACGCCCAGCCAGGTACCCTGGCTAGCGTTTAAACGCCAGTTTTCCTTCTTCATTGGGCGTTTTGAACGCCCAGCTTTTTCTGTGTAATTCCTCTGCTGTATGTTCTGAATCTTCAATTATCTGTATTATTGACTTGAAAAGACACAAAGAAAAAATTTTTTTGAATTTTTAAGGATGAAGAATAATAAAAATGCAACTAAAATCAAATAAACGATGCATGCAAGACACCAAACTTAGAAGTTTGTATACTATTGACACTAACAAATTGAGAATGCATATGAGAAACAACAAAACACTCAAGACAAGAGAATTTAAAGATCAGAGCAAGGAAATCATCAAGAACAACTTGAAGATCAATGAAAAACATAATGCATGTAATTTTCGAATTTTAGAGGAATAAAGACATGCAATTGACACCAAAATTAAAATTAGACACTAGACTCAAACAAGAAACATAAAAATATTTTTGATTTTAAGATTTTATAATCTTTTTTTTGGATTTTTCAAAAATTATATAGAAAAGAAAATAAAGAGATTCAAAATTTTTAATAAGAATTCCAGGAATCATGCAATGTTAGTCTAAAGCTTTAGTCTAAAGAAATTAGACATGGCTAGCCAAGCTTCAGCAGGACATTACATTCAAGAGCTAAATTGATGAGAATCAATCAGCTTTGGTGATGATGAAAACATCACCTTGAAACTCTAGAATTCATTCTTAAAAATTTTGAAGAAAAATACCTAATATAAGCAACAAGATGAACCGTCAGTTGTCCAAACTCAAACAATCCCCGGCAACGGTGCCAAAAACTTGGTGCGCGAAATTGTGATCATCAATGGCGCCATCAACATGGTACGCTCAATTGTAATCTCAACTCTTTATCACAACTTTGCACAACTAACCAGCAAGTGCACTGGGTCGTCCAAGTAATAAACCTTACGCGAGTAAGGGTCAATCCCACGGAGATTGTCGGTATGAAGCAAGCTATGGTCATCTTGTAAATCTCAGTCAGGCGGATTCAAATGTTTATGAAGGATTAAGGATTAAAAGATAAATAAAACATAAAATAAAGATAGAGATACTTATGTAATTCATTGGTGAGAATTTTAGATAAGCGTATGGAGATGCTTTGTCCCCTCCGTCTCTCTGCTTTCCTACTGTCTTCATCCAACCCTTCTTACTCCTTTCCATGGAAAGCTGTATGTTGAGCATCACCGTTGTCAATGGCTATGTCCCGTCCTCTCAGTAAAAATGTTCAACGCGCTCTGTCACAGCACGGCTATTCATCTGTCGGTTCTCGATCATGTCGGAATAGAATCCAGTGATTCTTTTGCGTCTGTCACTAACTCCCCACAATCGTGAGTTTGAAGCTCGTCACAGTCATTCAATCCTTGAATCCTACTCAGAATACCACAGACAAGGTTTAGACCTTCCGGATTCTCTTGAATGCCGCCATCAATTCTAGCTTATACCACGAAGATTCCGATTAAGGGATCCAAGAGATATCCACTCAATCTAAGGTAGAACAGAGGTGGTTGTCAGGCACACGTTCATAGGTGAGAATGATGATGAGTGTCACGGATCATCACATTCATCAAGTTGAGGAACAAGTGATATCTTAGAACAAGAATAAGCCGAATTGAATAGAAGAACAATAGTAATTGCATTGATACTCGAGGTATAGCAGAGCTCCACACCTTAATCTATGGTGTGTAGAAAATCCACCGTTGAAAATACATAAGAACAAGGTCTAGGCATGGCTGAATGGCCAGCCTCCCAAAGAGGGTTCAATCATAAAAACATGATCAAAAGATACTTAATAGAATAGCAAAAGGTCCTATTTGTAGAGAGCTAGTAGCTTAGGGTTTACAAAGATGAGTAAATGACATAAAAATTCACTTCCGGGCCCACTTGGTGTGTGCTTGGGCTGAGCATTGAAGCTTTCATGTGTAGAGACTTTTCTTGGAGTTAAACGCCAGCTTTTGTGCCAGTTTGGGCGTTTAACTCCCATTCTTGTGCCAGTTCCGGCGTTTAACGCCAGAATTCTTGAGCTTACTTGGAACGCCTGTTTGGGCCGTCAAATCTCGTGCAAAGTATGGACTATTATACATTGCTGGAAAGCCCAGGATGTCTACTTTCCAACGCAATTGAGAGCGTGCCAATCGGGCTTCTGTAGCTCCAGAAAATCTACTTCGAGTGCAGGGAGGTCAGAATCCAATAGCATCTGCAGTCCTTTTCAGCCTCTGAATCAGATTTTTGCTCAGGTCCCTCAATTTCAGCCAGAAAATACCTGAAATCACAGAAAAACACATAAAATCATAGTAAAGTCCAAAAAAGTGAATTTTAACTAAAAACTAATAAAAATATAATAAAAACTAACTAAAACATACTAAAAACAATGCCAAAAAGCGTATAAATTATCCGCTCATCAATTTATAATTTAAGAATTGTTTTTGCTCTTTATTTTATGAATTTGGGTGGAACGGAAGTATGACCCTCTTTCTATTTGAGTTCTTGTAAAACTTGGAAAAGCTATTTATTTGAACAATAGCTTGAAAACAATTTCTCCTAAACTTTAATTATTTGGATTTAATAGGATACGTGACATATAATCCTTTTATTTCTTGGGTAATTCGAGTTTTTGTGGCGTATAAACTAGAAATTGATTATCACCCTCTAATTGGAATTAATTGACCAAGGAATTGGCAGTTAATAAATTTTAGAGGAGACTAGGAAGGTCTAAGGAATTAGGGTCTAGTCACATACAATTTGCCATAAATTAAATCCTGCATAATTAAATTAGTTAGTAAGAAAAGTTAATCCGGAAAAATAAATAACTCTGAAGCCTTAATTGTTTTCTCCATATTTTATTCCCAACTCATTGCTGCTTGCTTTCTGAAATTCTTAATTTACTGTTTAATGCTCTTTGAATACCAAAACACTCTTTTTTGTTTGTCTAACTAAGCCAATCACTTAACCATTGTTGCTTAGTCCATCAATCTTCGTGGGATCGACCCTTACTCACATAAGGTATTACTTGGTACGACCCGGTGCACTTGCCGGTTTGTTTGTGGGTTGTAAAATACCGCATCAAGTGACCTGAGCAAAAATCTGATTCAGAGGCTGAAAAAGGACTGTAGATGTTGTTGGATTTCGATCTCCCTGCACTCAAAATGGATTTTTTGGAGCTACAAAAGTGTAATTGGTGCACTCTCATACTTTGCTCGAGATTTGATGGCCCAAATTGGCGTCAAAACGCTGGTCAGAGACCCTTTTTCGGCATTAAATGCCAGAACTGGCATAAAAGCTGGAGTTAAACGCCCAAACTGGCACCAGAGTTGGCGTTTAACTCCAAGAAAAGCCTATACATGTGAAAGCTTCAATGCTCAGCCCAAGCACATATCAAGTGGGTCCCAGAAGTGGATTTCTGCACTATCTACCTTAGTTACTCATTTTCTGTAAATCCTAGCTACTAGTTTTAGTATAAATATTACTTTTTTTCATTGTATTAGACATCTTGGTTATTCTGGTTTCCCCTCTGGGGCCGAAACCAATGAACACCATTATCACTTATGTATTTTCAATGGTGGAGTTTCTACACCTCATAGATTAAGGTGTGGAGCTCTGCTGTTCTTCATGAATTAATGCAATTACTACTGTTTTCTATTCAATTCAAGCTTATTCTTGTTCTAAGATATCCATTCGCACTTCAACATGATGAATGTGATGATCAAGTGACACTCATCACCATTCTCACTAATGAACGCGTGCCTGACAACCACTTCCGTTCTACCTGAAAACAAGCTTGAATGCATATCTCTTGGTCTCCTGGTTCACGATGCATGGTTGCTTTTCCTGACAACAGATCCTCCATTCCGTGAGATCAGAGTCTTCGTGGTATAAGCTAGAATCAATTGGCAGCATTCTTGAGATCCGAAAAGTCTAAACCATGTTTGTGGTATTCCGAAAAGGATCTGGGATGGGATGACTGTGACACACTTCAAACTCGTGACTGTTGGATGCAGTGGCAGTGTGCAAAAGGATCAATGGATCTTATTTCGACACGATCGAGAACCGACAGATAATTAGCCCTACGTAACCCGTAGCTAGACTATTTTCACTAAGAGGATGGATGGTAACCATTGACAACGGTGATCCCCCAACATATAGCTTACCATGGAAAGGAGTACGCATGACTGGATGAAAGCACTAGGAAAGTAGAGATTCAGGAGGAACAAAGCATCCCCATATGCTTATCTGAAATTCTTACCAATGAATTACATAAGTATCTCTATCCTATTTATGTTTTATTTATCTTTTAATTATCAAAACCCCATAACCATTTGAATCTGCCTGACTGAGATTTACAAGATGACCATAGCTTGCTTCAAGCCGACAATCTCCGTGGGATCGACCCTTACTCACGTAAGGTATTACTTGGATGACCCAGTGCACTTGCTGGTCAGCTGCACGGAGTTGTGAAGAAGTGTGAGAATCACGATTCCATGTACCAATTACCCATATAATTAACCTGTTCTAAAGGAGGTTGCTCATAGTCATAGCTTCCAAATTGAGGTACTCTACTACTCATGTCATATGAAACGTCTTGAGTATTTACAGCTGAAACTTACATGCCTCCTAAGTGTTGAGTGATGGCATTAATCTGCTGAGATAAGGCTTTGTTTTGAACAAGAATAGCATCTAAGGCATCCAATTTCATGACTCCCTTCCTCAAGGTTCTTTCTGAAGAATACAAGTACTGATTATTGGCCACCATCTCTATCAAATCCATGGCCTCATCAGTGGTCTTCATGTGCAAAAAACCTCCTGCAGAATTATCCAATGAGAGTTTCGAAGCCTGAGTGATTCCGTCATAAAAGATTTGTAACTGTACCTAGTTTGAGGACATATCTAGAGGGTACTTTCTCACCATAGCCTTGTACCTCTCCCAAGCTTCATAAAGAAACTCGCCATCTAACTATCTGAAAGTCTGCATATCCATCCTCAACTTAGTCAACCTCTGAGGCGGAAAGAATATTTTTAAGAACTTACTAACCAAATCATCCCAGGTTGCTATACTTTCCTTAGGTTGTATTTCAAGCCATTGACTGGCTCGGTCCCTCATAACAAATGGGAATAACAACAATCGGTAAACATCAACATGAACCTCATTCGTCTTGACTATATCACAGATCTTCAGAAAATTAGAGATGAATAAGTTGGGATCTTCCTAAGCGCTTCCACGAAACTGACAATTCTGCTGGACCAAAGTGATGAGTTGAGGTTTCAACTCAAAATTGTTGGAATCACAACCAGTGGTACAATGCTTTCCATACAATTCCCAAGATTAGAGTTAGTATATGATCCCAGAGTTCTCCTAACAGGCAGGGTATTATTGGGGTTGTTGACAACAGCATGTTTCTTGTTGTTTATCACACTGACTTTAATTTTCTCTTCCAATTCGTCCCTGAGATTTTTTGTAGCTCTCTGAGCTCTAACTTGTGGTCTGTGTCTCCTACAAGTACTTTCAATTTTGGGATCGTACAGAAGGTTCCTACATAAACAATCAGAAAACAAGGAAAATTGAGATTCTCAACGTCACAGTAAAGACAATCCCAATAAAATCACTAGAAAATAAGGATAATAAACTAAAAGTAAATTGGCAAAAAATAAAATAAAAGAAAATAAAAAATATCTAATCTAGGTAATCAATCAATTGGTACTTGCTAATCACAGTTAATCTCTGACAACGGCGCAAAAAACTTGATGCGGATTTTACAAACCACAAACTACCAGCAAGTTCACCGGATCGTATCAAGTAATACCACAATGAGTGGGTTATCATTCTCCAGAGGATTAACGAATTAAGCAAGCAATGATTGATTGACTATTCTAGTTAGACAAGTGAAATTGAAGGTTTTGAATAGTAAATAGCATAAAAGACAATGAATTAAAGGAAGCAAACAGTAGATATATGAAGAAAATAATATGAAAAGAGAGTTAAGGCTTTGGAGATATTTAGATTTACATGTCAATAATTCTCACCTATCTGGATCATGCAAAGATTTAATTCATGGTAAATCCTAGGTGATTGAATTTCAATTCCTTGGCAATCCAATCTCTTCTAACCTAATCAATTGTCAATTTCTTGATCAATTAATTGTGTTAAAAGGTTAAGTTCAAACTCTGATTTAAGGGCCACACAATTTTTAATAACCTAGAAATAATTTGATTATATATCATGTATCACATTAAATCTATATAATTAAAGAATTATGAAAAAATAGTTTCAAGTTTTAATTCTAATGATATAACTTTTTCAAGATTCAAAGGGATTCAATTTAGATTAGAGTTATTTTCAATTATACTCTAATCCTTAAAATGAAGAACGAAACCAATTCTTTAATAGAAATTAATGCAAATAAAAAATAAGAGAACAATAATGTTAATCTATCAAAATAAACAGAGTTTCTAACCTTAACAATGAAGGTTTAATTGCTCATTGTGCAGAGAAAATCTTAAAGTATAAAAAGTGCAAACTGTAAAAGTGAGAAAAAGAGAAGAGAAAAAGAGCCCCATCTTTCACCCGAATGCCACCTGCAATCAACACAATGCAACAATAACTCAAAGTAGCATCTAATAAGGTGTAAATCACTTAAATCTTTTAGTAAATCAATAAATCACCATATAAATCATATAGAAAAGATATGAATAATGTTCATGCATCATTAGGACTTTTGTTTTGCACATTTTTATGCATATCAGGGAAGTAAAGGCTCAATTTGATCTCTGTTAGTTTTCACGAAGGACGACACGATCCTTTACAAAAAAAAATGATAGATTGGCCCCAACTTTATTATTTTAAGATAATATGAATCATTTGTTAAAAAATTCATTAAATAGTAAGGGAAATTAATTTTGTGAAAGTTTTATTTGTAATATCTATGGGTTTTAAAGTCCTCTCACACAAATTATAATAAATTTATTTTTGAAAGTTACGTGGAAAACAATCATTGCTAGGAGTGATGTGGTAATTCGATAGCAAGAAAAAAAAGTGATTGCAGTACGAATATCTTTTAAAAATGAAAAATAACATTGAACAAGAAATGACATAAGAGAAAGGTGATGTTGATGGTGTTGGCGTTAGTGTTAGTGTTGATGGTGGTAAAAGAGATAATAACAACAAAATGGTATGATTGCGAAATAGAAATAAAAGAGGTAGAAGTTATAATGACGAGAATGAGAAACGTAATAATAGTCATGGTGGTAGTCAGTCTTATTGTTGAAAAAAATTTTGAGATTTTAAAGTACAAATAAAACTATCACAAAACTAATATCCATTACTCGTTATTATGTAACGGATGGATTTTAACAGAAGGATCGTATTGTCCTAAAATAATAATATTGAAGTTAAAGTATCTCACTTTTTTATAAAGGGACGCATTGTTTTTCGTAAAAATAGATAGAAAGTAGATCTTTATTATTCCATATCAAAGACTAAGGTGTAATATTAAATAGTAATTTATAATAAAATAAAAAATGCTAGAAGTGAATATTTTTATTGAAAAAAAATATAAAAAATAGTTGGTATTGATTCCCATTCAAGTCAAATATAAGCAAAATTATCAGTCGCTTCTCATATGTTATATAGGAAGATTATAATCTATTAAAAATATAGTAATGTTAAAAAATTAATAATAAAAGATTATTTTATTTAATTTAATATTTTATATTTAATATTTTATATATATAATACTCATAATTATATATTTATTATATTTAATATTATGTATTTAATTTAGCAACAACTAATAAATACAAAATAGGTAATTTTTTGTTATTGTGAGATGTGTTTTATTGTCTCTTTAAAAATGGCAATTTGGATCAATTCGCCTGTCCTGCCTTAAACAGGCGAGTATTTTCAACGATTGATTAAATATGGGATAAATTTGGGTAAGATCTATTTATTTTTGCTTGGATATGGGCTAGATATACATTTATTTGTATAATGACTTCCATATGCCATTATCCGTCTGACCGTCTCTGCCTGACCCGTGTGTATATATATGTGCGTGCGTTATTTATGTTTAAGACATACTTATTTCTATATACTATATGTAGTTGTGAATAATTAAGATTATCTTTACACTTCATTAAATTTTTGAAGTCTTAATCATGTTTGCAATTTTATTGATTAGTTCATTTTAATTTGTTTATTTTCATGTTATAAGTTTTTATAAGGAGAAACTATAATTAATTAGGTTGCGAGGTGAGGAGAATTGGATTGGGTGGGTATGGAGTAGAGATATACCCGCAGATTTGGATATGTGATAAAAATTAAGATATTCGTGAGTAATAGAACCGAAAATGAAACAATGTGTAAGTGTTTACAACAAGTATGAATATTTAAATACTCGTCTCACTCTATTTCATTAACATTCCTAATGTCTTCCCAACATTTTTGTAAAAATATTGTTAGATGAATGATAAGTAATTTGGTCATTATAAAGTATTAAATTGGTTCTAATGTTTGGGTGTAATTTTGTTTTGGTCTTTAAGATTTAAAATGTCTTATTTGAATAAAAAAAGTTTCATTTAAATTTAATGTAGTCTTATTGTGAGGTCAAAATTAAATAAATAACGGAATATCTTATATGATAGTAGTACAAAAAAAGATCGATAATGATAAATAATTCGTTGATGCATCAATACATTTATTTATCATTCTTAAAGAATGATAAATAATGATAAATAAATGTATTGATGCATCCACGGTTGATTTTGTGCCTCTGGAACTTGTACTTGTTCTCCAAATTATCGATCTTATTCTTGTACTGCTATTATGCAGGACATTCCGTTAATTATTAACTTTGACATCATGGTGGACATTAAAGCTAAATGAAAATTTTTTGGATTCAAAACTTTAAACTTTAAAGACCAAAACAAAATTACGTCCAAACATAAAAGACTAATTTAGTACTTTACCCTAAAGTCTAAAATATATTTATGGAAGAATGTAATGTTAAATGTTTTTTTATCTTTCAAAATTATAAGAGCTATGCCTCAAAATTTTTATTTATAATAAAAATAATGTATAAAAAGTTTCAAATGTTTTCATATGGATAAAAATTGTTGTTTTAAAATCTTATTATTTTTTTAGTTTTTTGAAAATTCAATAGATAATTACAACATAAATTAAACTTGACCAATATATATGACAATTTACTGATATTATTAGTGAGATAATTAATACAAAATATATAATTTTTGTTGTCAATCCTAATAATAAATATTAGCGTTTGTTTTTTTGTTAGTAAATTGGACAATTTCCAATTCTAAGTACATAATACACTCACATACTCCTCACATATTTATCACATTTTTTCCCTCAAATACATCCTTTAGGGGGTGTGTGGTTGGAGGAATATTAGAGCATTCCCAGGAATGTTTAGATGGGAATATCTTATTCCCATGTTTGTTTCAAAGTTTTAAAATATATTCCCAGGCAAGTTTTATTCCTTGGAATCAAAATCCCACTGATTTAATTTCCATCTCCCCCCTGGTTATCTTTGATTCCAATGGGAAGGGAATGTGTATAACAAAGTAAAAAGACCAAAATACCCTTGTTAATTTCACTCCAACCCTTCTTTTCAGATTTTTTCCAATTCATTTCAAACAAAATGAAACCCTAGCAGAGAGTCCCTCCTCCATGAAAACCAATCCCTAACGAGGCTTTTCTTCAAATTCACGGAGGTTCCACCAGCGTCGGCGCCGCCTCGCCGCCGATTTGGATTTGCATGGCCACCACGCTTCTTATTCTAGAAGGAAATTGTTCTCGTTCATGTTCGTCATCACAGCTCATCTCGGTTCACCGCCATTGCGTTTCCGCCGCCATCATTGCGACTCTGTTCAGATCCTCTGCGTTGTGTGGTTGTGCGTTGCCTCTCTCCTCCGTTTGAGCTCGGTTGCTCGCGCGTCTCTCGCCTCTGCGTCTGCTCGAGTTGTGCTTCGTGTTCGTGTTGTCTCCCTCGCCTCTCTCCCTCCTCGCATTTTCCTGTTCTTGTTCATCTTTTTCAAGAACAGGTTTGTTCTAGGTTTGAAATATTATTAACTTAATTTGTTTGGAATTGGAATGTGATTTCAGTTTCAGTTCTGAGCTCATTGATTATAGTATTTAATAGTGATTAATATCTTGCTTTGATTAGGGCTAATACTTCTTTCTATCTACTCATTCCTGTTTTTATGATAATGATTCATTTTTGAAAGAATTTTTAGAAAAAAAACATCAATTCAATTTGTGAATAAGTTATATGATTCTGCTGGCTGTGATATTTTGTTATATGAAACAAGTTTTTTTTTATAAATATTAGTTATGTTTTTGTCAGGAGTATGTGCATTGAGTTGCATGATGGAGATTTTCTCCAATGTTCTGTTTGAAAGTTTGCTACTATGGTTGTTATTTTTTTGGACCATGCTTGATTGAGTGATTTCTTTGGATTTGTGTTGTATGCATTTGATTTCCAGTTGTGAAGTAAAAGAAGATTTTTTATCAGGCAAAAGAATTATTAATCCTGCTCTTGATATCTTGCTAGCTTCAACAAGTAAACATAATTATGAGTGAAATGAAATGATGAATCATCAATGTAATATAACTATCTCATTAAATTTTGACTTGACTGTCCAATTTGCAATTTGTATCTCTAATAAGTACTCTTCCTTAATTTGAGTCAGAATTTGCATTTTAGTTTAGTTGGTTCCAAGTCATTTTTATTGCATCATCATATAAATGACTCACTACTCAAGTCAAGCCATAGATTTAATATAAACCATAATTCGCACCAATACCATCTTTCACTTCTTTTATTTCGTATTAACATTTCTTTCCTATGAACAGAAGTTTTTTTGTTTTCACAATTCGCACCAATACCATCTTTCAACAAGAAATTATAGCTGTTGCTGCTTCTAATTGAGCATTTTTTTCTTTTTGGTATGTTGATGTTTCCTTCTCTTTCTCTCTTTTCAGTTTTGCTTTGATGATTTGATATGTGAGAATTTTAGATTGGTTGGAGTTTTATGTCAAGCTTTCTCTTTCTTTTTTTTAAAGTGAACCAAAGAACAAACAGATTCATAGTTTAAATATGAGGTTCCACTTAAAAGGAAAAGTTCCATTTCAACCGAGAGATTGGTAGTAAAATCATTGATTGAATTAGTTTAGATTTTTTTGGTTTGGGTTTTGGTTCATAGTTATGTTATAATTTTGGAAGAAATGTTTGTTGGATCAAAATGGTAATGGACATGAATGCTGGTTAAGCAGGGTAAAGCATATTTAATTAAAGATTAATTGTTTTTTTCTTACTTCTTCAATTTATTTCTTCTATTTTACTTATTTGTTGATATATTTTAGACTGTTTTAGGCCAATTTCCATGTACCCAGTGCCTCTCTTCTTTTTACTAAGAAAACTCTAACCTGGTTTTACTAATCATATGTTTCCTGTGGGGTGTGACAACTGAGAACTGCATACATATCTGTGAAGATGCTCTGTAACATTTGGAAGAAATCAAAGCAGATTTAAATTTTGATGCTAAACACGTATTTATTTTTCTCCTTGTTACAGAGACCTAATTGCTAATTACCAAAATTCTGTCGAGGAGCTTGTTAAGTCTGAGCCATAGGAGCCTGTCAATTTTCAGGTTGGCTAAAAACCACAACTATTGTATTATTTATCAATCCACTGAAAAATATTTATGTGAAAATATAGGATAAAACTTGTTATTACTAATTTTATGACTAGTTTTTACTATTTACGATGGGAACGAATAAATGCCATTCAAGTGAGGATTGGTTTGTTGCAATATATCTCATAATTTGACTATTCAAATTGAAGCATGTTATTATTTTCATAAATTGCAATATATCTCATAATTTTAATTAAATGTAATCTATATACTACAAACAAGACCACCTAGTACATCTTTGTTTTATTTTATTTTATAATTACTGTTCTTTTCATATTTGTGTGATTCCTTGCTTCAAGATGATGAAAATGAGATTGTAGTGATTCTGTGATTGGTCTTTAGTTACTGTTCTTTTCATACTTGTGTGATTCCTTGCTTCAAGATGATGAAAAATTGTCTTGTGTTATTTTCTGCTTCTATAGAAAATGGAAGAGAATACTCGACCTAATTCAAAGCAAACTAAGCGTCAATGGACGCCACACGAAGATGCAAAATTAGTTGAATGTTTGGTAGAGCTTGCAACTACTTCTTGAAAGTGTGACAATGGCACGTTTAAATCCGGTTATGGAAAATATTTGGAAAAAATGCTGCATGAAAAGATCCCTAGATGTGATCTTAAGGTAAAGCTTTTTTTACATAATACTTGTTTTCTTTGTTTATAATTCTATATTTGTGTTATAATTGTAGAGTTTACAAAATATTTATGCTTCTATATTGAGATGCTTTACTACTGTGCTCTCATTTATTTTTAAGATGATGATGGGATAGAGATGAAAGGACCAGAAGGAATTTAGTTTGAATAAAGAAATTTTATATTCAACTTACATATAAACTTTACCTTATTCATAATAAGTTGGTTATTCAAAAACTGAATAATTATTACTGCTCCATACATTCACTATATTTAGTTATGCTTGGATGAATTGTGGTGTCATATACAGAGTAGTGATAATTCTAAATTGTTTTGCTATGTTTAGGCTAATCCACACATTGAATCAAGGGTGAAATTACTAAAAAGACAATATTTTGCAATAGTTGAGATGATGGGCACGGCTGGGAGTGGATTTGGTTGGAACGACAAAGATAAAATGATTGTGGTGGAGCGACAAATTTTCAATGAATGGAAGAGTGTAAATTCTAAATAACTTTCTTAATACAAGTTTATTTATCTTAGCTTTTTAATATTAATTGCTTATTTATTTTCTTTTAATTTCAGTCCCATCCTAATGCTAATGGCCTCTATAATAAACCATTTCCACATTTTGAAGAGTTGGGAATAGCATTTGGTAGAGATAGGGCTCAAGGAGGCAATGCAGAAAATGTAACTCAAGCAGTTGCGACAATGGAGGCTGAGCGCGAAGCAACCTTGAGTGATCGACAAGTGAATGAAACACCCAAGTAAATTTGGAAGAGACCGAAATGGAATATGAAGCTGATTCTCAAGTACATAAGCAATTGACTCTAATTCATGTACATAAATTCACTAATTGTTGATCCTGCTGCTGTGTATTTTCTTGGATTTTGGAATGATTCTTCATTAGTTCATTTACTTGTGCCTGTGACTAGCTTTAACTATTCCCATCATGTTGAGCATTTAGATAGAGGATTTTGGAGTGATTCTTCATTAGTTCATTTACTTGTGCCTGTGACTAGCCTTAACTATTCCCATCATGTTGAGCATTTAGATAGAAATACTGAACTTCATTTTTGTGGAGTATAATAACAAAGAAAAAAATATATGAATGTAATTATGCAAACAGAATTTGAATAAGGGTAGTTAATATTCTATTAGGTTCTGTTTAGTTAGTTAATGTTGTTAGTCTTGCTGGCCAAGGCAGAGATAATACTTGTATAGACAAGTGTAGAGCATGTATAATCAATTAGGCTACTTGTTCTTCATTTCTATCAATATTGAATAATCTTCTGGTGTTCCTACTGGTGTTGCTTTCAATTTTTTAGGAGCCTCCAACTCCTGGTGTTCCTGTTGCTCCCGGTGCTTCTGCTGCTCCTAGTTCTTCTGCTGCTCCTAGTGCTTCATATATAGAAAGGAATAAAAGAAAAAGAGGGAGCAAAAGTGAGGAAGTAATTGACATAGTAGTAGAATCAATGAGAGATATGAAAGGTGCTTATCAAGAACATACAGCCGTTTTAGTTGATATGGTTTCTTGTTTTAAGCATGAGAAAGAAGGAGCTGAGCGCAGAATGAAGCTAATGGCACTGTTGAGAGATGTTCCTGGTTTGAGCGGTGATGATAGAATGAAGGCTGGCCTTAGCATTCTAAAGGACAATAGTTTGATCGACATGGTGTTCCAACTTCAACCGGAGGAACTTTTGCCATTTTTGAAGAAATTGCTTTAAATATTGCTATTTTTGAATTTTTATTGAATATTATAGTGACTTGATAGGAAGACATTTGTGCCAATTGTTGCTGTTGTTTTGTGAGGAATATAAGCAGCTAAAACCCTAGTTCCTGGTGCCATTATATCAGGTTTTAAGATCCATGAAAACTAGTTAAAGTTCTTCTTGAACTATAATGTGCAGCAACTGGTAATTGCTTGATTCCAAAAAATGTTTGTTGAAAATTGATGGTGGCTTTTGGATTTTTGTTGCTTTGTGCATAATTGATCACAGATTTTAAATTTAGAGTTAATAATAATTTAACTAAAGATATTTGTTATTAGGGATATTTTAGTAAATTTAAAAAAATTTAGAGTCAATAATAATTTTAACTAAATATATTTGTTATTAGTGGTATTTTAGTAAAAAAATTAGAGTCAATAATAATTTAACTAAACATATTTGTTATTAGGGATATTTTAGTAAATTTAAAAAAATAGAATCAATAATAATTTTAACTAAAGATATTTGTTATTAGGGGTATTTTTGTAAATTTAAAAAAATTTAGAGTCAATAATAATTTAACTTGACATATTTGTTATTAGGGGTATTTTAGTAAATTTAAAAAAATTAGAATCAATAATAATTTTAACTAAAAATATTTATTATTAGAGGTATTTTAGTAAATTTAAAAAATATTTAACTTTTAATCATTAATATTTTAATTTGAATGATTAAGGGTAATTTTAACATATTACATAATATGACCAAGATATTTAAACTCAACCAAACAAAAATTTAGTCATTCCTAAGATTATTACATAATATTCCAATGTATTAAATTTTACAACTAAATATGGGAATCATATATTCTAAGTAATCTCATTCCTAAGAATATAATACCTAAGATTGAGATTACTTGGTAATAAAGTTTAATCTTTGAACCACACACCCCCTTAGAGTCTAGAGTTTAAACTCTAGACCTTAGTGGTGTGAAGGGGCTGAAACGCCACCTGAGCTAGCGTTTAAAAAAAAGCTTTAAGAGATGGGGCCAACAAATGGCGGGAAAGAACGGCCCAAGAAGATTTGGCGGGAAAAAAATGACCTACAAGAGATACATATGGCGGGAATCGCCATCCATTGAGATCTCCATTGCAACGCGCGAGACAGAGAAGAAGACAGTGAAAGAGACACAGCAATCGATTCAACCATGGGTGGACCGCAGTACGATTTTCTGTCGAACCCATTGGGTGCGGTCAGATCTACCTTCGAGAAAGCCATGGCCTCCGTTTCCGACCCCTCCTCCTTCAACAGCGGCGATTGGGGCGCCATGGACCTCTTCACCAACTTCCTCTTCGACCAATCTCACCACCTTCAGGTAATATCTTCGTCCACTTCCCTTGAACCCTAAATGCAAAACCCTATTATGTAAAATGTAGTAACAATAATTCTGGCGTCGATCTTGGGCTGAGTTTCGTGTTTGTGCTCTTAGGTTCCAGTTCTTACTCCTGCCTCTATGAGATGGATAAAACCCAATACTCTAGTTCGTTTTCGTGGGATGATACAGGACATGCTTGGAAATGAATTTTATGTTGGCGCTTACAAGGTTTTTCATCTTTTTAGTTTCTTATTTTTTTAGCTTATATGTTCGAATTGTGTGGATTAACTCGCCTAAATTTGACAAAAATCCAATCTTGCTTTTACTATGGAAGGATGGAGCCGTGTGGAGGACCAACAAGTTCATGGATGTTTCTCAATTCCCCATTGGTCCCTCCGCAGATACGCGAATTTGGGAACGTCGTCTACTTTACTGTGTTCCGGTGAGGTGTCCTCACTCTATATCTCATGTTGAATGTTTGTCTAGTGAGCAATGGCTTCCTTAAAGGTTAGCTTCTTTAATGATTAACGGTTTTGTTTTTCCTTCTATTTGGATATAATTCTTAGGTTCCTGGATTGAATTCATGGGCTCAAATTCCATCTGAAGCAGTTACTGATCAATGTATGGGTTGGAAATCCGAGCAAAGAGAAAAGCGCCCAAGAGCAGAAGCCGAGTGTTCTGATATGACTGTATGTGTATTGATGTTTTTATTAGCTCATTGTTTCTGCTTTGTTTCCTATTGATGTCTTGCTCTGCACTAGAGTATCAAGTGATTGGCACAAAGACCTTTCTATACATTTGTGTTTATCATTTTTCTTAGTGATCAGTGTTGTTTATTTACAGGTCTCATCTGAAGAGGATCAAGGTTCTCCTACTACTAAAAAGATGGTACGACAAGCTTGTCCGAATTCAGCTATTTCTGTTATGAATATAATATTATAATTTGACCGAAAAGAAGCATATATGAATGAAGTATATATTGCACTCTGCTTATTATGGTTTGTTCAAAAATTTCTTGATTTTTGTTGTATGCATTCAGTTTCAATTAATAGAAACCAGGATTTTTGTGATCTAAGCTAGTCTTGTCACGTAGATTTGGATATACAGTTACATGTCAAGTCAACGGAGCAATAGATTATAAGTTACACTGAACTACTGACAGATATGTTGAGTTAAAATTGATTTGTCTCGTGTAATGTAATACGTAATTATTAGGTTCGATCATAAAAATTTCTGTTGCCATTCTTTTGAAAACTGGTCTTACTGTTTCTTTAACAGAGAGAAGGTGAACAACCTTCCCTTGCTTCTCAATCTCGAGAGTCTGAGATTGCTAGCTCTAGTTTTAGTCCGGCGCCGGTTCCTGAAGGGAATTCACTTCATTGTCTGGTGAAGGTAAGATTTTGTCTCAGAAGATCTTATGAAGTATATTTTGTTGGCATGGGTTTAGTTTTGTTGCTTTTGACCCACTGGAATCATATAAATTCTAGTTCCTCACTTTCCTCTTTATCATGCCAGGTATATGATTCTCCGGAGTCTGAATTGAAGCTGAATGAAATTTTCGAATTTGTGGGTATACTTACATCTGATCCAGAGATTCAAGAAGACAATGTAGATAATGATTTATCAAATGAATTTTGTGAGGATCCTTTACGCCATTTCCCACCTAATAAGGTAAGCATTGTAGTGCTGATTTGATGAAAATTTTATATACATTGAAGCATTATATCTTTCCACGAAGGCTACTTGATCATGGAGCAAGCAATATATCAGTTTGGTTGTTATGTAACTATTCTATCTCAAGTAAGCACTTGGTTTTGAACATATTCGTTTTGATTATTCCCTCTGTGCCACAGGTAGTACCACGCTTTCATTGTTTTGTTCACAGAAAACTTGCAGCTCACGACTTTCTTCAGAATAACCCTATTATAGAGGTAACTTTTACAATATCCTTGCTATTTCATCTGTATGAATTAATGGCTTTTTGTGATTAGCATAATGCATTGGGATCCTTAGCCTCTTAACTTGCTCCATTAATTGAAAACTCCTTGCTGAACAAATCATGTGCTTGATCTCGCAGCCTAAGTTGGACATGGTCAAAGGGATTAGGGAAGCTTTGCTTAGACATCTCACAGCTGTTCTTGGAAATGATGATGTGGCTGCTCATTTCATGTTGCTACATCTCCTATCCAAGGTACACGATTCTATGATAATTTCTCAGACATTTCATGAAAATGTAAATTTTCTGTTTGTTGTTATTGTTTCACGTGTTTCTCTTTTCTTGTCTTATAGTACTTAATTATATTCTCCCACGTTACTTTCTTGAGAATATTTGTATGATGTGTTGTATTTGACCAGGTGCATAGTAGAGTAGATTCTCTTGCTGTGGGCAAGCTTTCACTAAACTTGACCTGTTTTAGCAAAGAAATTGTATCTATATTTGGAAACCAATTAAACGTTGTTGTCAAGAACCTCATGCCTTTCACACATTGCATACCCCTCACAGTGGAATACTTGAACACTGCTTCACTAGCGCCAAAAAAGAATTATGAAACCAACAGGTGATCACATTTTAATATTTTCGTTGTTGTTCTAAGCTAGGATTTCTTATTAATGGATACAAGTATACAACATAGATATTTACTTTTAAGTTCTAATGCACCAGACTGGAAACTGGAGCCTTGCAACTAGCTGAAGGTTCACATTTGATTGTTGACGAGACCAAGTTAGAAGCTGGAACCCTTAACTCTTTGGGTGTAGAGAATGCAAGGTTGCTGAATAATTTAGTGGAGTGGCAAAAGGTACTTTATTTGCTCATCTTGGTGTTCTCTCTTACTACATGATCATGGATACTATTATTGCAATGGATATGCTCCTTTGAGATAAATATATCTGCACTCTGCAACTGCTAGGAACCGCTATACACTGATTTATGGATAAACTTGATCATTTTTAACAACACAAGTTGAAAGTAAAGATGCTGACATACACTTGGTATTTGTTTCAGGTGGAGTATGATTTCAAGTATTATAAAATGGATATGACAACTGATGTACAGCTGCTAGTTTTGTCTGAGGGGAAATCAAATATCTTGCCAGCTGATGTAATTGTACCTTTCCGGCCCTCTGCAGCCAATTGCTCTGAAGCTGTGACTGCAGAAGCTTTAGAAGCTTGGAGGTGGTACTTGGCTACTGTTAGACAGCTGCCACACTCCATTGAATCAGAAATGCAGCAGGTATGAGCCACTTTGACCATTAGGTTTTATTAGTAAGGGCCCTTTTGGGTTTATCTCGAGCTGTTAGCCTTACACTTTGTACGAACCTAGCTAGCTAGCAAGTAACAAATTTGCAAATTGCGCATACGTGGAATCTGTCTCTTAGAGTTTTTGATGTTGGTATTCCTCTTTACTTGAGATTTCTTCAGGTGGTAGAAAATGATTTAGTTGCAGCAAGACAAGCAGACCGGAGCTTGAATGCCCAAGATTTAAGCAGGTTAGTGAATGTGGGTTAACCTAGTTGATCAGTTGTTTGTTGCACTACTCCTTAGTCCTTAAGTCTTTACACCTCACGTCCTCACCTCCCTTGTTCTCCAACAGATGGTTAACAATGAGCCGTCTCATGTCATTGAGCTTCGGTGAGACTAGCCTGTCCCTCGAACACTGGCAAATGGTCAAGGAACTGGACAGACTGCGGAAAGAGAGGCTAAAGTGAGTTGTCCAGTGTTGATGTCTTGATTTCAGCCAGAGATTCAGGGATCGAAATGGATGCAGTTGGATGGTCTTGAATCTTGATTCCCAGAATTGTCTTCTAGTTACCTACTACATAATTTAACTCATGGATGTGAATTATAATTGAAAGAATCAAACAGTGAGTTCCATAAGTTGTGCATTTCAGTAAAAGCAATACAAGGCCATTTCATGGTAATAGTAATAACATGTGACAATGTGAGCGTTCCATCAAGCCTAGGTTTGTGTACCACGACACAAGAAACTATCATGAAAATTTATAATTAACTTGTTATTGTCAAATGGGAATAGATCCGTAGGATGAGGAACTATCATCATTAAGGCCTTAGACGGTGTGCAGCGGAGCCGTCGCATGTGGTGTGGGAAACTACGCCTAGTAAACTTTGTTTTATTAATAACCTTTTCTGATTTCTCACTTGTTTTAGTTAGTATATTATCTTACTAAAACTTGGGGTAAATGACAAAGAAATGAAATGGCATTCAATATTACATGATTCTAAAAGTAATAACGTTACATTAATGTCTGAATTCAATTTACCCTTCTATGTGAATTTAATTTAATCAATTCGATTTAGTCTTCCAAATACATTCGATTTATTGCATGTGGTACAACATAACTAAATCAAAACTTATTGATTCGATTTATATATATATGGGACAATGTTATAAATCGAGTTAAATTAATTCGATTTAAATTGAGATAAACTAATTCAATTTACTATTATACTTAATATATAAATAAGAACGAAACGTGATCCTTATCATAGTGGGACCGCGAATAAAATAAAATTTATTAATAAAGATCTGTTGAGTGTTTTTATCAAATCTTCTACGAGTTTCGTTGAATTTCAGAGTACTATAATCCAAAAATTGGGATTGCATGGTATGAAACGAGTAAAGAAGTTATTCTATAGAATTCCGATTTCTGTTGTACGTGATGGTGTGAAGTACAATTTCTTCGTGATAGACAAAGACAGATTTGCAAGTTCTATTCCACTGTCGTCCTCAGTTTTCCGAGGTGAGGATCCATAAGCTATTGGCCAAATTTGAAGATGTGGTCTGTAGTTCAAGAGGATTGAATCGGAATCCTCAATCTTTAGCAATGCCAGGAGCCTCTAATTCAATGCCTATTAGTGCTTCATCATTTGTGCCTGTCATTGCACATGAGGCAAATTTAGTTGTATCTCCATCCTTCGTAGCTGATATAAACTGCAATTATGACAGACAAATAGGTGATAATTAACTCTTCGGTGAGCTTGCTATTACGATGGCTCATATTCCTGTTATGATCCCGATTTACGGGGAAGGTGTAACACCAGATGGGATGATGATAATGATGATGTGGAACCTACCATGATTGCTGATGATAGCGATGATGATATAGCAAGGAGTATTTCAGTTGGGGTGGTGGAGCATCTAGTTCGGGAACTCAGCAATACTCCCCACACTTTTCGACTTTAGACTTGGAGGCTATGACACAGTAGGGGTTACCGGATGTAGCATCTAGATTTGGGGCCAGGGATACATAGGATACAGGAGGTCTAGCTAAATTCCAAGTTGGTCAGCAATTTTAGGATAAAGAGGAGATCGTTTTAAGTGTGAAGACTTATAGCATCCACCGTGGGGTTGTGTACAGAGTGCTGGAATCTGATCATGTCAAGTACCATAGAAAGTGTAAGGAGTTTGGCAACAGTTGCACATGCTTGATTCGGATCACTGTTTGCCAGTGGAAGGGTATTTGGGAGGTAAGACGATACAATGGACCTCATACATGTCTGGCTACGTTGATATCTAGTGATCACATGATGCTTGATTCTCATGTTATATCGGCTTTTATACTACCTATAATTAGAGCTGATACTGCCATGTCGATCAAGGTACTAAAGAATACGATAGAGGCACATTTTGGATTCAGACCGACTTAAAGGAGGATTTGGTTGGTTAAGTAGAAGGTCGTTGCGTAGATTTACAGAGATTGAGAAGAGTCAGATAATAAGTTGCCGAGATGGGTACTAGGTGTGCAGATAACGATGCCAGGTAGTGTTATAGTGTTGAAGACGAGCCCTGTGTGAGTTGGTGGGCAAGTCGATAAGTCATCAGTTTATTTCTATCGGCTGTTTGGACATTCCCACCGTGTATCGAGACATTTACATATTGTAATTCGTTGGTTAGTATTGATGGGACATTCCATCAGCTTATTTTCTTCTTTCATTTACTTTAATGTTATGCCATTTGTAAGTTTTGTATTCCTGTGTTACTATTAACTGAATTTCATTGTTTGGTTTCTGCTTATATTGTATATTCTTGACTCGTGTTAGGAAATAGTCGTATAAGAAATTATGAAATAGTAAATACAAGACACTAAAAGTTCACATTACATAAAATGAGATAAAACAAACATCGTATCTCAGCAACATATATGTACCAACTAAATAATATAACGTACATCTTATACTAACAACATATAACAATCTTGTAAATAATAATGCATACACCATAATCAAAAGATATATGAACCTGTAAAGTAGCGGCGGTGGCCTTGATCCTCTGTGCTCTTTGGGCCAGAGGAACCTCATTCTCATCTCTATCACCATCATGCTCCATCTCGTCTAGTGTGCGCTCGTGCGGCCTAGATGGATCAAGATGTGCTGGAAGAGCTGCAGCGAATGCCGAAAGGGGGGGAGTACCATCCAATGCAAATATGTCATCCAAAGGTCCAAATGGAGGCTTATTTAGATCCACATCAAGGTGTGTCTAGGGTCCGACTAGCTGAGATCTGTGATGCTCCAAGTCATCCTCCTGCATGATCACGCTAATCTCATCAAGAAAGCATGATCTTCTGAACTTCGCATCAAGGCCCTCACAGGCAAGCAAGTCAGATAGCATATCACATGGGATAATGTACGCCTGATTCTCGTACACCGCTATGTCCCTACTAGGAACCCCAAAAAAATAATCACCAAACCCTCCACCACCATCACCACCTAATCTACCACCACCATAACAATCGTCTCCACCACCACCACAACTATAACAATCTCTACCGAGACAATCGCCACCTCCTCCACCACCACCAGCCTTACCTCCTCCACTACCACCACCCATACCACCATCATCTCCACCGCCACCTCCACCATCACCACCATCATCTCCATCGTCATCTCCACCATCATCACCATCATCTCCATCATCACCACCATCATATCTGCCACCCCCTACATATCGACTTCTACCTCGACCACCATCCCCCCTTCCTCATCGGCCGTGATCTCTAGCTCCTCTAAAGCCTCGACTCCTCCCCTCCAATGCATCAATCACAGCGTCGAGCCACCTCCACTCACGCTATTAGCTCAACACGACGCCTGTCTAGAATATCAGGCACCTGATCCATATCAGGATTGCAATTGCTCTGGGTTCACCGAGAAATTGCTCAAGTGACAAGAATCTCTTACCATGCTCATGCCACCACTCCAAGTACGCCTGTGACGATCTTGGGTATGGAATGACATTAAATCGTAACACATAATGCACCTTGTTAGTCCAATGAATGTGCCAACTTTGTAAGGTAGTGAGAAAAAACCGATCTCCGCCTCTGCCATCCTTCGACATCAAGAAATCAATGTTGAGTGTAGCATGTGGTCGATGCTGTACTCCACCAAGCTGCAACAGCACCCAATCCACTTGATATCATTCTATCATAGAAAAATAAATCAATGGCATCACAGCCCTCCAAAACGCCATATGTGGTGGCTCTGGTATCTCAAGATGCACCACCTAAATGACCTTCGGCAAGCTATATAGCATCCACGTGAACTGTCAAGAGAAATGGTTCTCGCATGTAATTATAAATAGTAAAAAGCCCAAAATAACTTAACAATACATATTTTAAAAGCTTAAACACTCACATCCTCGGCCTGAAGTAAATCTATTTTGAGCCTCCAATGCACGACTCGAGGCGTCTTCTCGCTCAATGTTGGCTGATAACCTGACCACCTGCGACCCAAGACATTTTATCAACAACGGCCATATTCCCAGCCACACGGCACATGAACCGGTATACCCACGAGAGAGCAGCGGATCCCCAGCTGTATTTGCCAATGTCATCTAGCCTAACAATGTACGTTTGCCAACAAATGTGAAGATGTGTACCAGACTTGTCACCGTAAAGTTGAGTCGTTAACATCACCATGATGTACGCCCTCGCATACCTCCTAACCGTATCCTTGTTTGCACCCTGAGAAAGCTCAGTGAATGTGTCATGCATTCGAGTGCACTGCAAGTGAACTTGTCGATGTAATTCGTAGGAGGTAAAACACTCAATAGTTTCTCGAACCAAGCCCATGCTGGTCGGCCACCTTCGATGTATCTCTTAAAGTTCGTCAAGCATCTATTGACGTACTTACCATCGATCGGGAGCCCTAACTGGCAAGATTTTGAAAATCGGACCGGTCATCGAACCGCTTTAGTCAGTGATTCACTGGTTTACTGGTTCACCTAGTCCAACCGTGGTTCCACCGAAAAAATTGTTTATAATAAAATAATAAATAAACTATAAATAAATATCCTAAAAAAGTACAAACATCAAAATATTAACAATCAATCTTTAATGTCCGAAGAAACAATGTAGCATTTGCTGAAACTCAGATAAATGAAGTCTCAAAGGATCGCTAGTAGGAAAAATCTTCACAGTAGAGGATGGTGCATCCATAGATGTAAGAGCATTATTTGCAGACATATTACTGGGAGACTTAACCTTTAAGTCCGTGGGTTAAATGGATTGGAGCATTTAATCCTATTTTATTTTTGGACTATAATTTTTTAACTCAGATGGTTTATGGTTAGCCTGATTGATTAAATGGGTTGGCCCATTTATTCTTTTATTTTATTTTTAAAAAAATAATTTATAAATAATATTACTTTTAGGCCAAAGATCTTAAACAAATAACTTTTTTATTGATGAGTCGGATTTTTGGATCGTTGACCAAAAGTGCTAACTTTTTTTAAAATATAAAATAAAATTTAATGGGCTACCTATTTAGCCTATGGACTAGCCCGTTTAACCTATACTTTTTTTCGAGTTAATTGGACTTAGTCCATTTAATCCGAAATTTAAACGGATTTAGTTTTAGAGACAAAATTCCATCTATTTATTAGTTTAACCTATTTTGACAATTCTGGATAAACTTATCCAATTCTCTTGGAAAACAAAAAGGTACTCATTCATTAAATTTTTTATGACTTTTTGAAAAATTAACAAAAATTTTTAAATTACCTTGTAATTTTAATTGCATGTTTTTCGATGTTAATGGCAAATAAAACACAATTGTATTTCGATGGTAGTATAGTATTTTATGGTATGAGAGAACTTTACTTTTTATTTTTTATTTTTAAAAATAAAATTGATCTTATTCTCAAGTAACAAATTAAATTTAAAGAGATAAATATTTATCTTATTCTCAAATAAGAAATAAAATTCTGTTTATCCCAAAATAAATCTTGTCTTATAAGCAATTTAAATTATAAAATTCTGTTTTTCCCAAAATAAATCCTATCTTATAAGCAATTTAATTTTTTTTATTAACAATTTAAATTTACTATAAAAGAAAGAACACAAGAAGAAAACTGGTAATCCTAAATTTTTCAATTTTTCATATGTGACTACGCTTCTAAAGTTCTACACAGTATCAATTATTTCCAACTTAAGGAAAACCCAAGTCGCAATTCCTTATCCATGGTTCGTCATCAATTTTCTTTTTTGTGAAATATTATTTCTTGAATTTATTTCTTTTAACATGAGATATTTGTAAAGTGAGAGTTAATAAAAAAATACGATGCCTGTCTGGAATATCAAGCACCTGATCCATATCAGGAACCTGTCCTGTCCTAGATCTCTCTGCATTGCCTCGGCTGGGATTGCAATTGCTCTGGGTTCACTGAGGAATTGCTCAAGTGACAAGAATCTCCTAGCAAGCTCATGCCACCACTCTAAATATGCTTGTGACGGTCCTGGGTATGGAATGACATCAAATCACAACACATGTTTCAACTTGTAAGTCCAATGAATGTGCCAACTTTATAAGGTAGTGAGAAACCACCGATCTCCGCCTCTGCCATCCTTCAAAATCAAGAAATCAATGTTGAGTGTGGCATGCGGTCGATGCTGTACTCCATCAAGCTGCGGTAGTACCTGATCCACCTGATGTCACTCTATGATAGAAAAATAAATTAATGCCATCATAGCCCTCTAAAACGCCATATATTGTGGCTCTAGTATTTCAGGATGCATTACCTGAACGATCTTTGGCGAACTATATGACATCCACGTGAACTGTAAAGAGAAATGGTTCTCACATGTCATTATAAATAGTAAAAAGCCCAAAATAACTTAACAATAAATATTTTGAAAGCTTAAACACTCACATTCTCAGCCTAAAGTAAATCTATTTTGAGCCTCCAGTACGCGACTTGAGGCCTCTTCTCGCTCAATGTTGGCTGATAACCTAACCACATGTGACCCAAGACATTTTATCAACAACGGCCATATTCCGGAGAAATATTAACAAACATAACAATCGTAAATATTAAGTACCTCGATGCCAATAGCCAATGACAGACATCAAACCCATCAGGCATGAAACCAGGGAATCGCCAAAAGATCTATAACTGAAGAAGATGCAATGGACCGGCTGACTTTACCATGTTCCTGTTGGCTACACGGCACATGCATTGGTATAACCACGAGAGAGCAGCGGATCCCCAGCTGTATTTGCCAATGTCCTCCAGCCCAGCTGTATTTGCCAATGTGAAGACTTGTACCAGACTTGTCACCGAAAAGTTGAGTCGATAACATCACTATGATGTACGCCCTCGCATACCTCCTAATCGTATCCTCATTTACGCCCTGAGAAAGCTCACTGAATGTGTCCTGTATCCAAGTGCACTTCAAGTGAACTTGTCGATGCAATTCGTAGGAGGTAAAACACTCAATAGCTCCTCGAACCAAGCCCATGCTGGCCAGCCACCTTCGTTGTATCTCTCAAAGTTCGTCAAGCATCCATTGAGGTACTCACCATCGATCGGGAGCCCTAATTGGCAAGGTTTTAAAAATCGAACCGGTCATCGAACTGCTTTAGTCATTGGTTCACTAGTTTAACCGGTCCAACAAAAAAAAAATCGTTTATAATAAAATAATAAATAAACTATAAATAAATATCCTAAAAAAGTACAAACATCAAAATATTAACAATCAATCTTTAATGTCCAAAGAAGTAATGTAACATTTATTGAAACTCAGATAAGTGAAGTCTTAAAGGATTGCTAGTAGAAAATCCTCCACAGCAGAGGATGGTGCATCCCTAGATGTAAGAGCTTTATTTGCGGAAATATTACTGAGAGACTTAATCTGTAAACCCGTGGGTTAAATGGATTGTCCATTTAATCCTGTTTTATTTTTGGACTATAATTTTTTAACTCAAACCATTTATGGTTAGCCCAATTGATTAAACGGATTAGCTCATTTACTCTTCTATTCTATTTTTTAAAAAATATTTTATAAACAATATTACTTTTAGACCAAAAATCTTAAACAAATAATTTTTTTATTGATGAGTCAGATTTTTGGATTATTGGCCAAAAGTGCTAATTTTTTTTAAAAGATAAAATAAAATTTAAATGGGCTACCCATTTAGTCTATGGACTAGCCCGTTTAACCGATAATTTTTTTGGGTTAATTGGACTCTGTCTATTTAGTCTGAAATTTAAATGGATTTAATTTTAGAGACAAAATTCTGTCTATTTATAGGTTTAGCCTATTTTAACAACTTTGGATAAACTTATCCAATTCTCTTGGAAAAAAAAGTACCCATTCAATAAATTTTTTATGACTTTTTTAAAAATTAACGAAAATTTTTAAATTACCTTGTAATTTTAATTACATGTTTTTCGAAGTCAATGGCAAATAAAACAAAATTTTATTTTGGTGGCAGTATAGTACTCTATGGTACGAGTGAAGTTTACTTTTATTTTTTATTTTTAAAAATAAAATTTATCATATTGTCAAGTAACAAATTAAATTTAAGAAGATAAATGTTTATCTTATTCTCAAATAAGAAATAAAATTCTGTTTATTCTAAAATAAATCCTATCTTATAAGCAATTTAAATTTCTTTGTAAACAATTTAAATTTACTATATGATGAGCGGATAATTTATACGCTTTTTGACATTGTTTTTAGGTAATTTTTAGTAAGTTCAAGCTACTTTTAGGGATGTTTTCATTAGTTTTTATGTTAAATTCACATTTCTGGACTTTACTATGAGTTTGTGTGTTTTTCTGTGATTTCAGGTAAATTCTGGCTGAAATTGAGGGATTTGAGCAAAACTCTGAAAAAGGCTGACAAAAGGACTGCTGATGCTGTTGGAATCTGACCTCCCTGCACTCGAAATGAATTTTCTGGAGCTACAGAACTCCAATTGGCGCGCTCTCAACGGCGTTGGAAAGTAGACATCCAGAGCTTTCCAGCAATATATAATAGTCCATACTTTATTCGGAAATTGACGACGTAACTTGGCGTTGAACGCCAAGTTCATGCTGCTGTCTGGAGTTAAACGCCAGAAAAACGTCATGATCCGGAGTTGAACGCCCAAAACACGTCATAACTCGGAGTTCAACTCCAAGAGAAGCCTCAGCTCGTGGATTGATCAAGCTCAGCCCAAGCATACACCAAGTGGGCCCCGGAAGTGGATTTATGCATCAATTACTTACTCATGTAAACCCTAGGAGCTAGTTTATTATAAATAGAACATTTAACTATTGTATTAGATGTCTTTTGACCACGTTACATCTTTGGTCTCAGTTTTGTTTTATTCTTCATCCTAAGAGGCTATTGATCACGTTTTAGGGGGCTGGCCTCTCGGCCATGCCTGAACCTTTCACTTATGTATTTTCAACGGTGGAGTTTCTGCACACCATAGATTAAGGGTGTGGAGCTCTGTTGTACCTCAAGTATTAATGCAGTTCTATTTTCTTTTATTCAATTCTCTCTTATTCTTATTCCAAGATATTCATTCGTACCCAAGAATATGATGAATGTGATGATTAGATAACCCTCATTATCATTCTTATTTATGAACGCGCGTGATTGACAACCACTTCCGTTCAACATGCAACCGAGCTTGAATGTGTATCTCTTAGATTCCCCAACAGAATCTTCGTGGTATAAGCTAGATAGATGGCGGCATTTATGAGGATCCGGAAAGTCTCACCTTGTCTGTGGTATTCCGAGTAGGATCCTGGGAATCCGGAAAGTCTAACCTTGTCTGTGGTATTTCGAGTAGGATTCCGGTAATGAATGACTGTGACGTGCTTCAGACTTGCAAGTGCTGGGCGTGATGACAAGCGCAAAAGAATCAAGGGATTCTATTCCAGTTGGCGCAGGAACCAACCGGTGATTAGCCGTGCTGTGACAGAGCGCGTGAGCGTAGTTTTCACTGCGAGGATGGGATGTAGCCATCAACCATAGGTGATGCCTCCAGACGATTAGCCATGCGAGTGACAGCCGCAGAGGACCATTTTCCCGAGAGGATTGAAAGTAGCCACCGCTGATGGTGAACCCCTATACACAGCTTGCCATGGAAAGGAGTAAGAAGAATTGAGTTGAAGCAATAGGAGAGCAGGCGTCCTTAGGCCATACAGCATCTCCATGCACTTATCTGAAATTCCCTCCAATGAGGCTGCATAAGTATCCCTTTTATTATTTCTTTTCTTTTTATTATTTGATTTTCTAAATTCCATAATTTTATCTGCCTAACTGAGATTTACAAGGTGACCATAGCTTGCTTCATACCAACAATCTCTGTGGGATCGACCCTTACTCACGTAAGGTTTATTACTTGGACGACCCAGTACACTTGCTGGTTAGTTGAACGGAGTTGTGAATTCAACCAGTGCCATGATAATGATTTCTCTCACAATAGTTTTTTGTGTACATACTAAAGAGCCAATATTGTTGATCACAATTTCGTCCACCAAGTTTTTGGCGCCGTTGCCGGGGATTGTTCGAGTATGGACAACTGACGGTTCATCTTGTTGCTCAGATTAGGTAACTTTCTTTTCAAAAATTTTTCTTTTATTTTTCGTTTTTCTAATCTTTATTTTCGAACAAATTAATAAAAATACATAAAAATTAGAAAATCATAAAAACTAAAAATATTTTGTGTTTCTTGTTTGAGTCTTGAATCAATTTTTAAGTTTGGTGTCAATTGCATGCTTTAAAAATCTTTTCTTGCATTTTTCGAAAATTCCATGCATTCATAGTGTTCTTCATGATCTTCAAGTTGTTCTTGATAAGTCCTCTTGTTTGATCTTGATGATTTCTTGTTTTGTGTCTTTTCTTGTTTTTCATGTGCATCTTTGCATTCATATTTTCCAAGCATTAAAAATTTCTAAGTTTGGTGTCTTGCATGTTTTCTTTGCATCAAAAATTTTTTCAAAAATATGTTCTTGATGTTCATCATGATCTTCAAAGTGTTCTTGGTGTTCATCTTGACATTCATAGCATTCTTGCATGCATTCATTGTTTTGATCTAAAAATTTCATGCATTAAGTATTTTTGTTGTTTTTCCCTCTCATAATTAAAAAATTCAAAAATAAAAAAAAATATCTTTTCCTTATTTCCCTCCAAATTTTCGAAATTTTGGGTTGACTTGGTCAAAAAATTTTCAAAATTAGTTGTTTCTTACAAGTCAAGTCAAAATTTCAATTTTAAAAATCTTATCTTTTCAAAATCTTTTTCAAAAATCATATCTTTTTCATTTTTTTCATTTTTCGAAAATTTCAAAAACATTTTTCAAATTATTTTCAAAATCTTTTTCTTATCTTTACATCATATTTTCGAAAATTCACTAATAATTAATGTGATTGGTTCAAAAATTTGAAGTTTGTTACTGTTCCGAGGGTTTGCCTGAAACGTGCAGCTCGGTCGTCTGGAGAGGCCCGAGGTGGGGGTTTGGTGACCCGAGCTTGATGTGCAGAATGGTTGGTGGTTGTACCTGCAATGACACTCCGATGCTTAAGTTAGCATGGGTCCAAGCAGATATGTGTAGATTTGGAATGAATGCCATACCTGGGTGCTCCAGTGTATTTATAGTAGTTGGCAGTGATCTTCCCTGGATAAGATATTCTTATCTTATCTTATCTTTTGGGATTTTACCTCTATCTTTGTGGAACCGCCTTTTCCAGGCCTTTTCGGCCTTTAGGTTTGGGCTGCGTTCCCTTTGATGGGCCTTCCTTTGCTCTTTTGTCCGAGGTCCGACCTTTAGGTGCGAGCTTCAGGACGAGGTCGGACCTCTTTGCGGATTTACCGAGTTGGAGGACCCCGGTCAGGGTATGAACAGTGCCCCTGCCTGAGTTCGTCCTCTTTGGGAGGTCGTGCTCGGGCATAGTAGTCTATTTTTCAAAATTCAAAATGGCCGTTCCTGCATTTATTGCATTTTACCGTTTTTTCTCGATTTCCGTTCGTGCTCTGTGAAGGCTCTATTTATTGCTCCTTTCGTTTTGTTTTTCTTTATGCTTTACAAGCGCCGCTTCTTCTCTCCCTTTGTTTTGCTTTCCGGAATCTTTCTTTGTGTGTCGGGGTTTCCTCTGTGCCGTCGTGTCATTCTCTTTGCTTCGGAGCTCTTCGTCTTCGCTTCTTCTTCCAGGTTTGTTTCCGTGTTTCTCTTTTCTTGTGATCGTATGCTTCTGTCTTTTGTGTGGCTCTTTGTTTATTTCTTTTTCTTTATGCCTGGGTTGCCCCAAAAGAGGTGCCGCCATTGCTGTTGTTTTTATATGGGGGGGGGGGGGCTCTTTTGCTTCTTGCCTTGCTGAATGGTTTTTCGTTGTCTTCTTTATGTGATTTTTTGCTTGCTGTTGTATTCTTCTTTGTAGGTAAGAATTTTATGTCTCGAAAGGTTCTTCAAGCGATGTCGACTAAAATTCCATGTGGCCTTGATTGGGTAGACCCTCTTCCTCTAAAAGTCCCTTCCGTGGTAGATTCTGAGTATTTAGTTAGGTTTCGTAGGCATTGTAGCATATGTGAAAATAGGGAGTCTGAGAGGGATTATGAACTAGTAGCCCCGGATTCCGAGGAGAGAGTATGCTTCCCGCCCCTAGATAGTTCCGAGAAGCTTTTCTTTTATGCTTATGATTGTTTTTTCTCTAAGCTGGGCGTCCGACTTCCCTTTACCGATCTGGAGTCCGAGGTGTTATGGTCTTGTAATCTTGCTCCTACGCAGCTCCATCCAAATTCTTGGGCGTTTTTAAAGCTGTTTCAACTTTTGTGTCAGTTCTTGGGCGTTTCTCCCTCTATTTCTCTTTTTTCCTACTTGTTTGTGTTGACGAAGCCAGGGTCGGGCGAAGGGAAGGTATCTTGGGTTTCTTTTAGGGCTAACCAGGGAAGGAAGTTTTGTACCCGGTATGATGAGTCCTTTCATGATTTTAAGAACTTCTATTTTAAGGTCCGGGCTACTGGGGACGTCCGACCTTTCTTTTTAGATGAGAGTGGGGAGCCTTCTTTTCCTCTTTGTTGGCAGGAGAAAGTAGTATCTTCTAAGTATACCCTTGAGAGTCTAGATGAGGTGGAGCAGGCCTTTGTGGGTGTGGTAAGCAGTTTATGGGGTCGGGCACCTCACTTGGACACGAAGAAAATGCTGGGGGATCCAAGCCTTCTCCGTTCCGAGTTAGGTAGTTCCCGACCCTCCGAGATTTTTTGGTATTTTGGTTTTGCTTGTTTTTGTTTTGGTGGAATTTCTGTTTTGGTGATCTTTTTCTTGAATTTTTTGCAGAGATGTCCTCTCAGGCGGATTCCATGAAGTACCTTCGTCGGACGAAGAAGTCCGTGGCTGCTCGAAATATTGGGGCTGGGGAGGCTTCTGCCCGATCTTCTCCGAAGAAGACGACTGTGGGTGTCACTACTCGGTCGAAGACTATTCCGACTCCCCAGTTTCGACCTATAAGTCAGGATCCTCCGACTTCTGGGCCCGGTCACTCTTCTCCTCCTTCGTCCTCGGGTCCTCCTCCCAAGAAGCAGAAGACCTCTCAAGAGTTTGCGGGTTTTAATGATAAGGATTTTGATGCTCTTGGTTGGGTTGAACAGCATATTCTCCCTCAGACTTTTATTTCTACTGATGATGTGTCTATGGAGCACCATTTTCAGTATATGGCGCGGAGCTGTGTTCGGATGGCTAGTCTTCATGCCGCTATTGCCCGAGAGTTCAAGAAATCCCCCCTTGGTGCGACCAGTTCCCGACTTGAGAAGGCTCAGTCCGAGTTTGAGAGGATTAGTGAACTGAAGGCTGCTAGGATTGCTGAGCTGGAGGCGTCTTTGGAGAAGGAGAAAGCTAAAGCTACCGCGGCTGTGGCGGCGGCGAGTTCATCCGAGGAGATGATGAAGGCGGCGAAGGAGAGTTATACTCGGACATATGCTGAGCTTGTGGAGACAAAGGAGAGGTTGCAATCCGCTCAGGATGATTTTTACGAGCTAGAAGGACATGTGGCTAAGGGTATGGATGCTATGTTTGAAAATTTGAAGGCTCAGGTCCGGGTTCTTGCTCCTGACCTGGATCTGAGTTTATTTAGTACGGATAATGTTGTCGTGGAAGGGAAGATTGTTCCTGCTCCCAACGAGGATGAGGTTCCGGTGTCTGACCCTAAAGTTCCAGTTGCGAACCCGACTTCACTTTTGGCCGGGGAGGAATCTGGTGTGGAGACTTCAATCCGAGATGACGGTGCTGTCAAGGCTGTCCCGATTTCTATGGTTCTTCCTCCGCAGCCTTCTACCGATGTGGAGTCCGGAAAGGATCATGATTCCCTGTAATCTTTTGTTTTTGGTTTTTTGCCCGGCCTGTGGGCTCTTTTTTGGATGGTTTTTACTTCCTGTTTTAATGCTTTGAACACCTTTTTGCTATTTAGCTACTTGTAGTAACTTTTTTAGCTTATTATGTGGTGTTTGTTTGCGTTTTGACTTTTAGTTCCGCTTTATGCTTTTTAGTTGTTTTTGGATAACAACTTTTTAGCTAGCGCTTTTTTGAAACTTCGTTTCATCTTTCCCTTCGATTTCGTTTCTTCGCTTGTACTTTCTAGTTGTTTTTGTATAGCAACTTTTTAGTAAGCGTTTTTTCGAAATCTTTGTTTTATCTTTTCCCTTCGATTTCGTTTCTTCGCTTGTACTTTCTAGTTGTTTTTGTATAGCAACTTTTTAGTAAGCGTTTTCGAAATCTTTGTTTTATCTTTTCCCTTCGATTTCGTTTCTTCGCTTGTACTTTCTAGTTGTTTTTGTATAGCAACTTTTTAGTAAGCGTTTTCGAAATCTTTGTTTTCGCCGTTTTAAGGCTTCTTTCTTGGATCCGGGCTTTTTCTCGGACCTCGGGGGGGGGGGGGCGGTTGAGTACTTCCCTTCGTTGGGTCCGGCCTTATTGTTGGTCGGCCTTTTAAGTTATTTTTGTAACCTCTTTTATTTAGCTTTTTGAGCCTTTTCAGAGTTGCTTTATAACTTCTCACATTAATTTGAACCTCGTCGCTTTATCTTTGCCGACCTTGTGTGGTCTCTTGGCAATGATTTTTTGCGTTTTGCCGAGCATAAATTAATGCGCCTTGGCGGGGTACTTTTTGTTTCATCATGAAGAAGAAGGAAAAGAAAAAGAGAAAAATTCAATTAGTATTTAAAAAAGAAAGAATATTTACAGAGTGTTTACCCTTGGCTAGGTCGGGCGCTTTTCTTGTCCGGGTGTCTCATTAAAAAACCCCTGTAGGGAAAAAGAGTACACCTCGGGTTAGGTTTTTCTAGCTGTAGTATCGTTTTAGATTACAGGCGTGCCAGGCCCTGGGCAACTCATTGCCTTCTAGGTCGGATATTTTGTAATAGCCTGTTCCTAAGACTTCTGTTACTTTGTAAGGTCCTTTCCAATTTGCAGCTAGCTTCCCTTCTCCCGACTTTTGTGTTCCGATGTCGTTTCGAATCAGAATCAGGTCGTGAATTGAGAAGCTTCGTTTTATTACTTTCTGATTGTATCTGAGGGCCGTTCGCCGTTTTAAGGCTTCCTCTCGGATCCGGGCTTTTTCTCGGACCTCGGGGAGGAGGTCGAGTTCTTCCCTTTGTGCCTGTGGGTTACCTTCTTCGTTGTAGAAGATGACTCGGGGTGACCCTTCATCTATTTCGATAGGAATCATTGCCTCCATCCCGTAAGCTAGTCGGAATGGTGATTCTCCCGTTGTTGAGTGTGGGGTTGTTCGATATGCCCATAGCACCTGGGGAGCTCCTCGGCCCATGCCCCTTTGGCTTCTTGGAGTCTTCGCTTTAACCCGGCCAAGATGACTTTATTTGCGGCCTCCGCTTGTCCATTGGCTTGTGGGTGCTCGACTGAGGTGAATTGCTGTTTGATTTTTAGCTTGGCCGCCAAGTTCTGAAAACTTGTGTCTGTGAACTGTGTTCCATTGTCTGTGGTGATGGAGTAGGGGACTCCGAACCTTGTGACGATGTTTTTGTATAGGAATTTGCGGCTTTTCTGAGCCGTGATGGTGGCTAAGGGTTCAGCTTCGATCCACTTTGTGAAGTAGTCGACCCCTACTATGAGGTATTTGACTTGCCCCGGTCCTTGGGGAAACGGGCCGAGTAGGTCAAGTCCCCACTTTGCGAAGGGCCATAGTGCGGTGATGCTGATGAGGTCTTCGGGTGGTGCTTTGTGAAAATTGGCGTGTTTTTGGCAGGGGGGCATATTTTCACAAATTCCGTTGCGTCTCTTTGCAGGGTCGGCCAGTAGAATCCGGCTCGGACTACTTTCTTGGATAATGCTCGAGCTCCGAGGTGGTTCCCACACATGCCTCCGTGGACTTCTTCGAGGACGCTCTTTGTTTCTGAGGTCGGGACACACCTAAGGAGGGGGTTTGAGAATCCTCTTTTGTATAATATGTCGTGAATTAGTGTATAATTATGGGCGTCTTTCGTGAGTCTTCTAGCTTCCTTTCTTTCGGCGGGAAGAGCTCCCGACTTCAGGTAGTTGAGTATGGGGGTCATCCATCCTTGCTGTTGGTTGGATATATTTAGCGCTTCTTCCTCTCTTAGCACGGAGGGAGATTGTAAGGTTTCCTGGAGGAGACTTCTGTTGTTGCCTCCGGGCTTGGTGCTGGCGAGCTTTGAGAGGGCGTCTGCTCGGGCGTTTTGTTCCCGAGGTATGTGTTGAATCTGTATCTCTGAAAAGTGGCGTAGTTGTGCCTGTGTTTGGTCCAGGTATTTTTTCATGGTGGGGTCTTTGGCCTGGTAGCTTCCATTTACTTGTGATGTGACGACCTGGGAGTCGCTGAAGATCGTGATTTTTTGGGCTCCGACCTCTCCGGCTAGCTTTAGACCTGCTAGTAGGGCTTCGTATTCGGCTTGGTTGTTCGAAGCCTGGAACTCGAATTTTAGGGATAGTTCTATCCGTGTTCCTTGGTCGCTTTCGAGTATAACCCCGGCTCCGCTTCCTGTTTTGTTTGAGGACCCGTCGACATACAGGTTCCACGAGAGTGGGGTGGTGCGCGAAATTGTGAACAATACTTTTTCACAACTCAAATAATCCCCGGTAATGGCTCCAAAAACTTGGTGGCTCAATACCATGGCATTACACAACTTCGCACAACTAACCAGCAAGTGCACTGGGTCGTCCAAGTAATAAACCTTACGTGAGTAAGGGTCGATCCCACGGAGATTGTTAGTATTGAAGCAAGCTATGGTCATCTTGTAAATCTTAGTCAGGCAAACTCAGATGTATATGGTGATGAACGAAAATAACATAAAAGATAAGGATAGAGATACTTATGTATATCATTGGTGTAAGAGCTTCAGACAAGTGTATGAAGATGCCTTCCCTTCCGTCTCTCTGCTTTCCTACTGTCTTCATCCAATCCTTCTTACTCCTTTCCATGGCAAGCTCGTGTAAGGTTTCACTGTTGTCAGCAGCTACCTCCCATCCGCGCAGTGAAAGCTAATGCACACACTCTGTCACAGTGCTGCCAATCACCGGTTTGGTTCCCTCCCCTACCGGAATAGAATAACTCTTTTGCGTCTGTCACTAACGCCCAGTAGGTTACAGGTTTGAAGCACGTCACAGTCATTCAATCATTGAATCCTACTCAGAATACCACAGACAAGGTTAGACCTTCCGGATTCTCTTGAATGCCGCCATCAGGTCCTGCCTATACCACGAAGATTCCGAAGAATCCAAGAGATACTCACTAAGCCTCAGATGCTTGTAGAACAAGAATGGTTGTCAGTCACCTTGTTCATGGGTGAGAATGGTGATGGGCGTCAATCATCACCTTCATCATGTTGAAGAACAAGTAATATCTTGGATAAAGAACAAGCGGAATTGAATGGAAGAACAATAGTAATTGCATTAATACTCGAGGTACAGCAGAGCTCCACACCTTAATCTATGGTGTGTAGAAACTCCACCGTTGAAAATACATAAGCATAAGGTCTAGGCATGGCCGAATGGCCAGCCTCCCAATGATCTAAGATAGCATAAAACTCAAAGATAGCTACCAAGATGTATATAATACAATAGTAAAAGGTCCTACTTATAGAAAACTAGTACATAGATGAGTAAATGACATAAAAATCCACTTCCGGGCCCACTTGGTGTGTGCTTGGGCTGAGCAATGAAGAAATTTCGTGTAGAGACTCTCCTTGGAGTTAAACGCCAGCTTTAGTGCCAGTTTGGGCGTTTAACTCCCAATTAGGTGCCAGTTCCAGCGTTTAACGCTGGGATTTCTTGAGGTGACTTTGAACGCCGGTTTGGGCCATCAAATCTTGGGCAAAGTATGGACTATCATATATTGCTGGAAAGCCCAGGATGTCTACTTTCCAACGCCGTTGAGAGCGCGCCAATTGGGCTTCTGTAGCTCCAGAAAATCCGCTTCGAGTGCAGGGAGGTCAGAATCCAACAGCATCTGCAGTCCTTTTGAGTCTCTGGATCAGATTTTTGCTCAGGTCCCTCAATTTCAGCCAGAAAATACCTGAAATCACAGAAAAACACACAAACTCATAGTAAAGTCCAGAAAAGTGAATTTTAACTAAAAACTAATAAAAATATACTAAAAACTAACTAGATCATATCAAAAACATACTAAAAACAATGCCAAAAAGTATACAAATCATCCGCTCATCACAACACCAAACTTAAATTGTTGCTTGTCCCCAAGCAACTGAAAATCAAATAAGATAAAAGGAAGAGAATATGCAATGAATTCCAAAAACATCTGTGAAGATCAGTATTAATTAGATGAGCGGGGCTTTTAACTTTTTGCCTCTGAACAGTTTTGGCATCTCAATCTATCCTTTGAAATTCAGAATGGTTGGCTTCTTTAGGAACTTAGAATCCAGATAGTGTTAATGATTCTCCTAGTAAAGTATGATGATTCTTGAACATAGCTATTTATTGAGTCTTGGCTGTGGCGCAAAGCACTCTGTCTTTCCAGTATTACCACCGGATACATACATGCCACAGACACATAATTGGGTGAACCTTTTCAGATTGTGACTTAGCTTTGCTAAAGTCCCCAATTAGAGATGTCCAGGGTTCTTAAGCACACTCTTATTTGCCTTGGATCACAACTCTTATTATTTTTTATTTTTTTATTTTTTTTTTCGTTTTCTCTCTTTTTTTTTTTTTTTTTTGAATAGCAATGCTTTTTCTTGCTTCAAGAATCATTTTATTGATTTTTCAGATCCTCAATAACATGTCTCCTTTTTCATCATTCTTTCAAGAGCCAACATTCATGAACCACAAATTCAAGATACATATGCACTGTTTAAGCATACATTCAGAGAACAAAAATATTGCCACCACATCAAAATAATTAAACTATTATAAAATTCAAAATTCATGCAATTCTTCCTTTTTCAATTAAGCACATTTTTATTCAAGAAAGGTGATGGATTCATAGGACATTCATAACTTTAAGGCATAGACACTAAGACACTAATGATCATAAGACACAAGCATGGATAACATAAAGCACTAAAATTCGAAAAACAAAGGAATAAAGAACAAGGAAATCAAGGAACGGGTCCACCTCAGTGATGGCGGCTCTTCCTTGCTTTTGAAGGTCCTATGGAGTGCTTGAGCTCCTCAATGTCTCTTCCTTGCCTTTGTTGCTCCTCTCTCATGATTCTTTGTTCTTCTCTAATTTCATGGAGGAGAATGGAGTGTTCTTGGTGCTCCACCCTTAGTTGTCCCATATTGGAACTCAACTCTCCTAGGGAGGTGTTTAGTTGCCCCCAATAGTCTTGTGGAGGAAAATTCATCCCTTGAGGAATCTCAGGGATCTCATGATGAGTGGGATCTCTTGTGTACTCCATCCTTTTCTTAGTGATGGGCTTGTCCTCATCAATGGTGATGTCTCCCTCTATGTCAACTCCCACTGAATAACAGAGGTGACAAATGAGGTGAGGAAAGGCTAACCTTGCCAAGGTAGAGGTCTTGTCCGCCACCCTATAGAGTTCTTGGGCTATAACCTCATGAACCTCTATTTCTTCTCCAATCATGATGCTATGGATCATGATAGCCCGGTCTATGGTAACTTCGGACCGGTTGCTAGTGGGAATGATTGAGCGTTGTATGAACTCTAACCATCCTCTAGCCACGGGTTTGAGGTCATGCCTTCTCAATTGGACCGGCTTTCCTCTTGAATCTTGCTTCCATTGTGCGCCCTCTTCACATATGACTGTGAGGACTTGGTCCAACCTTTGATCAAAGTTGACCCTTCTAGTGTAAGGATGCTCATCTCCTTGCATCATAGGCAAGTTGAACGCCGCCCTCACACTTTCCGGACTAAAATCCAAGTATTTCCCCCGAACCATAGTAAGATAATTCTTTGGATCCGGGTTCACACTTTGGTCATGGTTCTTGGTGATCCATGCATTGGCATAGAACTCTTGAACCATCAAGATTCCGACTTGTTGAATGGGGTTGGTAAGTACTTCCCAACCTCTTCTTCGGATCTCATGGCGGATCTCCGGATATTCACCCTTTTTGAGTGAAAAGGGGACTTCGGGGATCACCTTCTTCAAGGCCACAACTTCATAGAAGTGGTCTTGATGCACCCTTGAGAGGAATCTATCCATCTCCCATGACTCGGAGGTGGAAGCCTTTGCCTTCCCTTTCCTCTTTCTAGAGGTTTCTCCGGCCTTGGATGCCATAAATGGTTATGAAAAAGCAACGCTTTACCACACCAAACTTAAAATGTTTGCTCGTCCTCGAGCAAAAGAAGAAAGAAGAGAGTAGGAGAAGAAGAAAATGAGGAAGAGGGGGAAGGTGGTGTGTTCGGCCTAGAAGGGTAAGAAAGGGTGTTTAGGTTGTGTGAAAATGAAGGGTTGAAGAAGGGTATATATAGGAGAGAGGGGGGTGAATGGTTCGGCCATGGAGGGTGGGTTTGGGAGGGAAAGTGGTTTGAATTTGAAGGGTGAGGTTGGTGGGGATTTATGAAGGATGGATGTGAATGGTGAAGAGAAAGATGGGATTTGATAGGTGAGGGGTTTTTGGGGAAGAGGTGTTGAGGTGATTGGTGAGTGGGGGAAGAAGAGAGAGAATGATGGTAGGGTCCTGTGGGGTCCACAGATCCTGTAGTGTCAAGGAAAAGGCATCCTTGCACCAAATGGCATCAAAATCCACGTTTTGAGCCTTCTCTGGCGTTAAACGCCGGGCTGGTGCCCATTCCTGGCGTTTAACGCCAGGTTTTTACCCTTTACTGGCGTTTAACGCCAGTCTGGTGCCCCTTTCTGGCGTTAAACGCCCAGAATGGTGCCAGACTGGGCGTTAAACGCCCAACAGTTAGCATTACTGGCGTTTGAACGCCAGCTTCTTCTTCTCCAGGGTGTGCTGTTTTTCTTCCTGTTTTTCATTTTGTTTTTGCTTTTTTCATTGTTTTGTGACTTCTTATGATCATCAACCTACAAAAAAGATAAAATAACAAAAGAAAATAATTAATTATAAAGCATTGGGTTGCCTCCCAACAAGCGCTTCTTTACTGTCATTAGCTTGACAGAGGACTCTCATGGAGCCTCAGAGTTGTTCAGAACCGTGTTGGAACCTCCCAACACCAAACTTAGAGTTTGAATGTGGGGGTTCAACACCAAACTTAGAGTTTGGTTGTGGCCTCCCAACACCAAACTTAGAGTTTGACTGTGGGGGCTCTGTTTGGCTCTGTTTTGAGAGAAGCTCTTCATGCTTCTTCTCCATGATGACAGAGGGATATCCTTGGGCCTTAAACACCAAGGATTCTTCATTCACTTGAATGATCAACTCTCCTCTATCAACATCAATCACAGCCTTTGCTGTGGCTAGGAAGGGTCTGCCAAGGATGATGGATTCATCCATGCACTTCCCAATCTCTAGGACTATGAAATCAGTAGGAATGTAATGGTCTTCAACCTTAACCAGAACATCCTCTACAAGTCCATAGGCTTGTTTTCTTGAGTTGTCTGCCATCTCTAGTGAGATTTTTGCAGCTTGCACCTCAAAGATCCCTAATTTCTCCATTACAGAGAGGGGCATGAGGTTTACACTTGACCCTAAGTCACACAAGGCCTTCTTGAAGGTCATGGTGCCTATGGTACAAGGTATAGAAAACTTCCCAGGATCCTGCCTCTTTTGAGGCAATTGCTGCCTAGACAAGTTATCCAGTTCCTTGGTGAGCAAAGGGGGTTCATCCTCCCAAGTCTCATTTCCAAATAACCTGTCATTTAGCTTCATGATTGCTCCAAGGTATTTAGCAACTTGTTCCTCAGTGACATACTCATCCTCTTCAGAGGAAGAATACTCATCAGAGCTCATGAATGGCAGAAGTAAGTCCAATGGAATCTCTATGGTCTCATTTTGAGCCTCAGATTCCCATTGGTCCTCAGAGGAGATTGGTACACGCCCACTGAGGTCTTCCTCAGTGGCGTCCTCCTCTTCTCTGTCCTCTCCACATTCGGCCATGGTTATGGCTTTGCACTCTCCTTTTGGATTTTCTTCTGTATTACTTGGGAGAGTGCTAGGAGGGAGTTCAGTAACTTTCTTGCTCAGCTGACCCACTTGTCCTTCCAAATTTCTGATGGAGGACCTTGTTTCATTCATGAAACTTTGAGTGGTCTTGATTAGATCAGAGACCATGGTTGCTAAGTCAGAGGTATTCTGCTTAGAGCTCTCTGTCTGTTGCTGAGAAGATGATGGAAAAGGTTTACCATTGTTAAACCTGTTTCTTCCACCATTATTATTGAAACCTTGTTGAGGTCTCTCTTGATTCTTCCATGAGAGATTTGGGTGATTTCTCCATGAAGAATTATAGGTGTTACCATAGGGTTCTCCTAGGTAATTTACCTCTTCCACTGAAGGGTTCTCAGGATCATAAGCTTCTTCCTCAGATGAAGCATCCTTAGTACTGTTTGGTGCATTTTGCATTCCAGACAGACTTTGAGAAATCAGATTGACTTGTTGAGTCAATATTTTATTCTGAGCCAAAATGGCATTCAGAGTGTCAATTTCAAGAACTCCTTTCTTCTGACTAGTCCCATTGTTCACAGGATTCCTTTCAGAAGTGTACATGAATTGGTTATTTGCAACCATTTCAATCAATTCTTGAGCTTCTGCAGGCGTCTTCTTCAGATGAAGAGATCCTCCAGCGAGCTATCCAAAGACATCTTGGATAGTTCAGAGAGACCATCATAGAAAATACCTATGATGCTCCATTCAGAAAGCATGTCTGAGGGACATCTTCTGATTAATTGTTTGTATCTTTCCCAAGCTTCATAGAGGGATTCTCCATCCTTCTGTCTGAAGGTTTGGACTTCCACTCTAAGCTTACTCCATCTTTGTGGTGGAAAGAACTTTGCCAAGAAGGCATTGACTAGCTTTTCCCAAGAGTCCAGGCTTTCTTTAGGTTGAGAATCCAACCATATTCTAGCTCTGTCTCTTACAGCAAAAGGGAATAGCATCAGTCTATAGACCTCAGGGTTAACCCCATTAGTCTTGACTGTGTCACAGATTTGCAAGAATTCAGCTAAGAACTGATGAGGATCTTCCATTGGAAGTCCATGAAACTTGCAATTCTGTTGCATTAGAGAAACTAATTGAGGCTTAAGCTCAAAGTTGTTTGCTCCAATGGCAGGGATAGAGATGCTTCTCCCATAAAAATCAGGAGTAGGTGCAGTAAAGTCACCCAGCACCTTCCTTGCATTGTTGGCATTGTTGTTGTTTTCGGCTGCCATGTGTTCTTCTTCCTTGAAGAATTCGGTCAGGTCCTCTAAAGAGAGTTGTGCCTTGGCTTCTCTTAGCTTTCGCTTCAAGGTCCTCTCAGGTTCAGGGTCAGCTTCAACAAGAATGCCTTTGTCTCTGCTCCTGCTCATATGAAAGAGAAGAGAAACAGAAAGTGTGGAATCCTCTATGTCACAGTATAGAGATTCCTTGAAATGTCAGAGGAAAAGAGAAATAGAAAGAAGAAGGAGAAGAAGAATTCGAACTTTAATTAGATAAGGTTCGAATTGTGCATTTAGAAGGAGTGGTACTCCATAAATAGAAGGATGTGGGATGGAGGGAAGAGAATTTTCGAAAATTCATTAAAATATTTTGAAAACATTTTTGAAAAACATTAATTGATTTTCGAAAATCAGAGTGGAAAAGAAATCAAGCGATTTTTGAAAAAAGATTTTAAAATTAGAAATTAAAAAGATTTGATTGAAAACTATTTTGAAAAAGATGTGGTTAAAAAGATTTAATTGAAAAGTTATGGTTTTAAAAAGATGTGATTGAGAAGATATGATTTGAAAACAATTTTAAGAGATATGATTTGAAAACAATTTGAAAAGATATGATTTTAAAAATTAATGACTTGCCTAACAAGAAAAGATATGATTCAAACATAAAACCTTCCTCAACAGAAAAGGCAACAATTTTGAGATGTTCAATCAAATCATTAATTGTTAGTAAGTATCTTTTAAAAAGGAAAGAAATTGATTTTGAAAACATTTGATTGAAAAGATTTGATTTGAAAAAGATTTGATTTTGAAAAACTAAGAAAAATTGATTTGAAAACAAAATCTTCCCCCTAGCACCATCCTGGCGTTAAACGCCCAGAATGGTATACATTCTGGCGTTTAACGCCCAAAATGCTACCTCTTTGGGTGTTAAACGCCCAACCAGGTGCCCTGGCTGGCGTTTAAACGCCAGTCTGCCTTCGTCACTGGGCATTTTTGAATGCTCAGCTTTTTCTGTATAATTCCTCTGCAGTATGTTCTGAATCTTCAATTCTTTGTATCATTGACTTGAAAAGACACAAATAAAAAATATTTTTGAATTTTTTTATAATCAAAATGCAAAATGAACCAATTAACAATGCATGCAAGACACCAAACTTAGCAGTTTGTATACTACTGACACTAACAATATGAGAATGCATATGAGACACACAAAATGCTTCAAGTCAATAGAATTCAAAGATCAGAACAAAGAAATATATGCATGGATTCGAAAATTATAACAAAAACATGCATTTGACACCAAACTTAGGATGAGACACTAAACTTAAGAAACATCAAATATTTTTGGTCTTTTTATGATTTTGTAATTTTTTTTGTGTTTTTCGAAAATTAAATGGGAAAAGGTATCAAAATTCTTAATGAGAATTCCAGGAATCAGTGCAGTGCTAGCCTAAGACTCCGGTCCAGGAATTAGACATGGCTTCACAGCCAGCCAAGCTTTCAAAGAAAGCTTCGGTCCAAAACACTAGACATGACCAAAGGTCAGCCAAATCTTAGCAGATCACTGCTCCAAGAGCAAAATTGATGAGAATCAACAAGCTCTTGTGGTGATAAGTTGAAACCTCGGTCCAATCAGATTAGACATGGCTTCTCAGCCAGCCAGATTTCAACAAATCATCATGAAACTCTAGAATTCATCTTCAAGAATTTCGAAAAAAAATAATACCTAATCTAAGCAACAAGATGAACCGTCAGTTGTCCAGCCTAAACAATCCCGGGCAATAACACCAAAAACTTGATGTTGTTGCCGGATCTTGGCACTGATGTTACCAAAAGCTTGCTCAAAACTTGAACAATCCCCGGCAACGGCGCCAAAAACTTGGTGCGCGAAATTGTGAACAATACTTTTTCACAACTCAAATAATCCCCGGTAATGGCTCCAAAAACTTGGTGGCTCAATACCATGGCATTACACAACTTCGCACAACTAACCAGCAAGTGCACTGGGTCGTCCAAGTAATAAACCTTACGTGAGTAAGGGTCGATCCCACGGAGATTGTTAGTATTGAAGCAAGCTATGGTCATCTTGTAAATCTTAGTCAGGCAAACTCAGATGTATATGGTGATGAACGAAAATAACATAAAAGATAAGGATAGAGATACTTATGTATATCATTGGTGTAAGAGCTTCAGACAAGTGTTTGAAGATGCCTTCCCTTCCGTCTCTCTGCTTTCCTACTGTCTTCATCCAATCCTTCTTACTCCTTTCCATGGCAAGCTCGTGTAAGGTTTCACTATTGTCAGCAGCTACCTCCCATCCGCGCAGTGAAAGCTAATGCACACACTCTGTCACAGTGCTGCCAATCACCGGTTTGGTTCCCTCCCCTACCGGAATAGAATAACTCTTTTGCGTCTGTCACTAACGCCCAGTAGGTTACAGGTTTGAAGCACGTCACAGTCATTCAATCATTGAATCCTACTCAGAATACCACAGACAAGGTTAGACCTTCCGGATTCTCTTGAATGCCGCCATCAGGTCCTGCCTATACCACGAAGATTCCGAAGAATCCAAGAGATACTCACTAAGCCTCAGATGCTTGTAGAACAAGAATGGTTGTCAGTCACCTTGTTCATGGGTGAGAATGGTGATGGGCGTCAATCATCACCTTCATCATGTTGAAGAACAAGTAATATCTTGGATAAAGAACAAGCGGAATTGAATGGAAGAACAATAGTAATTGCATTAATACTCGAGGTACAGCAGAGCTCCACACCTTAATCTATGGTGTGTAGAAACTCCACCGTTGAAAATACATAAGCATAAGGTCTAGGCATGGCCGAATGGCCAGCCTCCCAATGATCTAAGATAGCATAAAACTCAAAGATAGCTACCAAGATGTATATAATACAATAGTAAAAGGTCCTACTTATAGAAAACTAGTACATAGATGAGTAAATGACATAAAAATCCACTTCCGGGCCCACTTGGTGTGTGCTTGGGCTGAGCAATGAAGAAATTTCGTGTAGAGACTCTCCTTGGAGTTAAACGCCAGCTTTAGTGCCAGTTTGGGCGTTTAACTCCCAATTAGGTGCCAGTTCCAGCGTTTAACGCTGGGATTTCTTGAGGTGACTTTGAACGCCGGTTTGGGCCATCAAATCTTGGGCAAAGTATGGACTATCATATATTGCTGGAAAGCCCAGGATGTCTACTTTCCAACGCCGTTGAGAGCGCGCCAATTGGGCTTCTGTAGCTCCAGAAAATCCGCTTCGAGTGCAGGGAGGTCAGAATCCAACAGCATCTGCAGTCCTTTTGAGTCTCTGGATCAGATTTTTGCTCAGGTCCCTCAATTTCAGCCAGAAAATACCTGAAATCACAGAAAAACACACAAACTCATAGTAAAGTCCAGAAAAGTGAATTTTAACTAAAAACTAATAAAAATATACTAAAAACTAACTAGATCATATCAAAAACATACTAAAAACAATGCCAAAAAGTATACAAATCATCCGCTCATCATGGGGTTCCAGGGGTTTCAGTGTATTCTGCGATGAAGTCGGCTAGATACTGGGATTTTATGGCAGTCCGGGTTTCATAGTGGAGGTCGAACTCGGACAGTTCCACCGCCCATTGCAGTATTCGTCCTGCCAGATCTGTTTTTTGGAGGATGTGTCTCATTGGTTGGTTTGTCCGGACTTTGATGGTGTGGGTTTGAAAGTAGGGACGGAGCCTCCGAGCTGTGAACACTAGGGCGTAGGCGAATTTTTCTATTTTCTGATAGTTTAATTCGGCCCCTTGTAGTGCCTTGCTTACAAAGTATATGGGGTGTTGTCCTTGGTCATTTTCTCGTATTAACGCTGAAGCGACTGCTCGATTTCCAACCGAGAGGTATAGTACGAGTTCTTCTCCTTTTAGAGGTCGGGTTAGGATTGGTGGCTGCCCGAGGAATTCCTTGAAGTCTTGAAAGGCCTTTTCGCACTCCGGGGTCCATGAGAAGGGTTTCCCTTTCTTTAGGAGTGAGTAGAGAGGTAGTGACTTTATCGCTGATCCCGCCAAGAATCTTGATAGGGCGGCCAGCCTTCCATTTAGTTGTTGTACTTCTTTGACACACGTCGGGCTCTTCATATTGAGTATCGCTTGGCATTTGTCCGGGTTTGCTTCGATGCCCCTTTGAGTCAGCATGAAGCCTAAGAACTTTCCGGCTTCTGCGGCGAAGGTGCACTTTGTCGGGTTAAGTCTCATGTTGTGTTTTATGAGGGTGCCGAAAACACTGGCGAGGTCGGTCAGCAAGTTTCTGTCTTCTTGTGTCTTTACCAGCATGTCGTCGACGTACACCTCCAGCTGTAGTCCGATGTGCTCTGAGAACACTTTGTTCATTAGCCTCTGGTAGGTTGCCCCTGCGTTCTTTAGCCCGAAGGGCATTACTACGTAGCAGTAGTTTGCCCTTGGGGTTATGAACGAGGTCTTTTCTTGGTCGGGTCCGTACATTGGGATTTGATTGTATCCCGAGTATGCGTCCATGAAGGAGAGATATCTATAGCCTGAGGCTGCGTCTACTAATGCGTCGATGTTTGGTAGTGGATATGGGTCTTTGGGGCAGGCTTTGTTGAGATCTGTGTAATCGACGCACATCCTCCATTTTCCGTTGGGCTTTTTTACCAGGACCACGTTTGCGAGCCATAGGGGGTATTTTACTTCCCTAATGAACCCTGCATCTAGTAGTGCTTGTACTTGTTCTTCTATTGCTTGCATGCGCTTGGGTCCGAGCTTCCGGCGTCTTTGTTGGACAGGCTGGGATCCCGGGTAAATCGATAGCTTATGGCACATCAGGTCGGGATTTATGCCCGGCATGTCGGAGGCTTTCCAGGCGAAGAGGTCGGAATTCTCCCTTAAGAGGGTTATGAGTTCCTCTTTTAGGCCTGTGTCGAGGTTTACTCCTATGCTTGTTATTTTTTCAGGTGTATTCCCAATCTGGACCTTTTCGGTTTCTCCCTCTGGCTGTGGCTGGAGATCTTCTCGGGATTGAACTCGTCCGAGTTCTATCGTGTTGACCTCTTTCCCTTTTAGGCTCAGGCTTTCGTTGTAGCATCGACGTGCTAGTTTTTGGTCGCCTTTTAGGGTAGCGATTCCCTTTGCGGTAGGGAACTTCATACAGAGGTGTGGGGTCGAGACTATAGCTGCTAGTCTGTTTAGGGTTGGTCGCCCAATGAGGGCATTGTATGCTGAAGTGACGTCGACTATAATGTAGTCGATGCTTAATGTTTTAGATTGCTCGCCTCTTCCAAAGGTAGTGTGTAGCGAGATGTATCCTAAGGGATGGATCGGAGTATCCCCTAGTCCAAATAGGTCAGTGGGGTAGGCCTTTAGTTCTTTTTCCTCAAGCCCGAGTTTGTCGAAGGCCGTTTTGAACAGGATATCTGCTGAGCTTCCCTGGTCAATCAGGGTTCGATGCAAGTTGGCGTTTGCTAGGATAATGGTGATTACCATTGGATCGTCGTGTCCGGGAATTATCCCTTGAGCATCTTCTCGGGTGAATGAAATAGTAGGTAATTCGGGCAGGGGACTGTCTTCTCGGATGTGATAGACTTCTTTGAGGTGTCTTTTTCGTGAGGATTTGGATGTTCCTCCGCCTGCAAAACCTCCATTTATCATGTGAACATGTCTTTCAGGTGTTCGTGGGTTTGTTCGGCCCGATCTTCATTGTCCCCCGCCTTCTCTTCCTGGTCTCTTCTCCTTTCTCTGCTATGTATCTGTCGAGTTTTCCTTCTCTGGCTAGCTTTTCTATAACATTTTTTAGGTCGTAGCAGTCGTTAGTAGGATGACCGTAGAGCTTGTGATATTCACAGTATTCGGACCGATCTCTCCCTGCTTTCTTGTGTTTTAGCGGTCGGGGCGGTGGGATCCTTTCGGTGTGGCATACTTCTCTGTAGACGTCTACCAAGGAGACTCGGAAGGGGGTGTAGCTGTGGTACTTCCGTGGTTTGTCCGAGTTGGGTTCTTCTTTCTTTTTCTGTTCCCGATCCCGATCTCGGAGTGGGTAGGTTGATTCTTTCCTAGAAGAGTCTCTTAGCTGGGAGGTTTCCTCCATGTTGATATATTTTTCCGCCCGCTCCTGCACCTCGTATAGGGAGGTCGGGTATCGTTTGGATAGGGATTGGCTAAACGGTCCTTCTTTTAGGCCGTTTGCTAGTCCCATGATGGCTGCTTCAGCGGGCAAGTGTTGTATGTCCAGGCAGGCTTTGTTGAATCGTTCCATGTATTTTCGGAGAGTTTCTTGGTCACCTTGTTTGATTCCGAGTAGACTGGGGGCATGTTTTGTCTTGTCCTTTTGAATAGAGAATCTTGTTAGGAATTTTTTGGTTAGGTCTTCGAAGCTGGTGATTGATCTTGGCGGCAGGTTGTCGAACCACTTCATGGCTGACTTGGTGAGAGTGGTGGGGAAGGCTTTGCACCGAATCGCGTCGGAGGCGTCAACTAGGTACATTCTGCTTCTAAAATTGCTGAGGTGATGACTTGGATCGGTGGTGCCGTCGTAGAGGTCCATATCGGGTGGTTTGAAGTTTCGCGGTACCTTCTCCTTCATGATCTCTTGCGTGAAGGGATCGTGGTTGCCCTCGGTGGTGGTGCCGCATTCTGTTCGGTCTTTCAGGTTGGCCTCTATTTTCCGCAGTTTTTCTTCTAATTCTCTGCGCTTTCGAGTTTCTCTTCTCAGATCTTGTTCAGTTTCTTTCTGCTTCTTTATATCCTCTTCGAGTTGTTTTAGTCGGTCTTGTTGTGCCCGGACTGCTTCTAGAATTTCCGAGCTCTTCGCTCTTTCGGAATTTTGTGGATCCTTGTTTGGGAGTGATGTTTTTGGGCGATTCTGTTTGTTTCCTCCTGGAGTACGTGGTGATAGAGGGCTGTCCGGTCGTTCTCCGGTGTCAATTTCGTCCTCTTGTTCGGATGCAGCGTGCTCATCGTTGAGAGGGTCGTCCGCCATGGTAGAGGGATGACTTCCAGGTCCCCGGCAACGGCGCCAATGTTCCGAGGGTTTGCCTGAAACGTGCAGCTCGGTCGTCTGGAGAGGCCCGAGGTGGGGGTTTGGTGACCCGAGCTTGATGTGCAGAATGGTTGGTGGTTGTACCTGCAATGACACTCCGATGCTTAAGTTAGCATGGGTCCAAGCAGATATGTGTAGATTTGGAATGAATGTCATACCTGGGTGCTCCAGTGTATTTATAGTAGTTGGCAGTGATCTTCCCTGGATAAGATATTCTTATCTTATCTTATCTTTTGGGATTTTACCTCTATCTTTGTGGAACCGCCTTTTCCAGGCCTTTTCGGCCTTTAGGTTTGGGCTGCGTTCCCTTTGATGGGCCTTCCTTTGCTCTTTTGTCCGAGGTCCGACCTTTAGGTGCGAGCTTCAGGACGAGGTCGGACCTCTTTGCGGATTTACCGAGTTGGAGGACCCCGGTCAGGGTATGAACAGTTACTTTCTTGTTAAAAAAGGTTCAATCTTTAAGTTCTAGAATCTTATCTTGTAGTTTCTTGTTAGTGAAGTAAATAATTTGAAAATTTTTGAATTAAATCTTTTTATCTTTTATTTGATCTTTTTCAAAAATTTTATCTTTTTCAAAATTTGATTTCAAAATATCTTATCTAACTTGCTATCTTCTTATCTTTTTCAATTTTGATTTCAAATCTTTTTCAATCAACTAAGTAACTTTTTGTTTGTTTCTTATCTTTTTCAAAACCACCTAACTACTTTCCCTCTCTAATTTTCGAAAATACCTCTCTCCTTTTCAAAAAATTCTTCTTTTTAATTAATTAATTGTTTCAAATTTTAATTGTTTCATGTTTTAATTTTAATTACAATTTATCTCTAATTTTCGAAAATCACTAACCCCTTTTCAAAATTATTTTCGAAATCTCTCTCCTCTTTTCTTCTTCTATTTAATTATTTAATTACTAACACTTTTCTTCACCACTCTTCATCCAAAAATCCGAACCCTCTTCTTCATTCTTCTACCCCTTTCTTTTTCTACTAACATAAAGGAATCTCTATACTGTGACATAGAGGATTCCTCTTCTTTTCTTGTTTTCTTCTCTTTCATATGAGCAGGAACAAGGATAAAGGCACTCTTGTTGAAATTGATCCAGAACCTGAAAGGACTCTGAAGAGAAAATTAAGAGAAGCTAAATTACAACAATCCAGAAACAACCTTTCAGAAATTTCGAACAAGAGAAGGAGATGGCAGCCGAAAATAATAATAATGCAAGGAGAATGCTTGGTGATTTCACAAAGCCAACGTCCAAATTTGATGGAAGAAGCATCTCCATTCCTGCCATTGGAGCCAATAACTTTGAGCTTAAGCCTCAACTAGTTGCTTTAATGCAACAAAACTGCAAGTTTTATGGACTTCCATCTGAAGATCCTTATCAGTTTTTAACTGAGTTCTTGCAGATCTGTGAGACTGTAAAGACGAATGGAATTGATCCTGAAGTCTACAGACTCATGCTTTTCCCTTTTGCTGTAAGAGACAGAGCTAGAGTATGGTTGGATTCACAACCCAAGGATAGCCTGGACTCATGGGATAAGCTTGTCACTGCATTCTTAGATAAATTCTTTCCTCCTCAAAAGCTGAGCAAGCTGAGAGTGGATGTTCAAACCTTCAAACAAAAAGATGGTGAATCCCTCTATGAAGCTTGGGAAAGGTACAAGCAGCTGACCAAAAGATGTCCATCTGACATGTTTTCAGAATGGACCATATTAGATATATTCTATTATGGTCTCTCTGAATTTTCGAAAATGTCATTGGACCATTCTGCAGGTGGATCTATTCACCTGAAGAAAACGCCTGAAGAGGCTCAAGAGCTCATTGACATGGTTGCAAATAACCAGTTCATGTACACTTCTGAGAGGAATTCCGTGAACAATGGGATACCTCAGAAGAAAGGAGTTCTTGAAATTGATACTCTGAATGCCATATTGGCTCAGAACAAAGTGTTGACTCAACAGGTCAACATAATCTCTCAAAATCTGAATGGATTGCAACATGCATCCAACAGTACTAGAGAGGCAGCTTCTGAAGAAGCTTATGATCCTGAGAACCCTGCCATGGCAGAGGTTAATTACATGGGTGAACCTTATGGAAACACCTATAACTCATCATGGAGAAATCATCCAAATTTCTCATGGAAGGATCAACAAAAGCCTCAACAAGGCTTTAACAATGGTGGACATAATAGGCTAGGCAATAGCAAGCCATATCCATCATCCCCTCAGCAACAGACAGAGAATTCTGAACAAAACAATTCTAATTTAGCCAATATAGTCTCTGATCTGTCAAAGGCCACTTTTAGTTTCATGAATGAAACAAGATCCTCTATTAGAAATCTGGAGGCACAAGTGGGCCAGCTGAGTAAGAAAGTTATTGAAACTCCTCCCAGTATTCTCCCAAGCAATACAGAAGAGAATCCAAAAGGAGAGTGCAAGGCCATTGATTTGATCAAAGAGGCCGAATACACAAGGGAGGAGGGGGACGAAAATCCTAGTGAGGAAGACCTCTTGGGACGTCCCTCAAGCAAGAAGGAGTTTCCTATTAAGGATCCAGAGGAATCTGAGGCTCATTTAGAGACCATAGAGATTCCATTAAACCTCCTTCTGCCATTCATGAGCTCTGAGGACTATTCTTCCTCTGAAGAGGATGAAGATGTGACTGGAGAGCAAGTTGCTCAATATTTAGGAGCTATCATGAAGCTGAATGCCAAGCTGTTTGGTAATGAGACTTGGGAAAGTGAACCTCCCTTGCTCATTAATGAACTGGACACTTGGATTCAGAAAATTCTACCTCAAAAGAAGCAAGATCCTGGCAAGTTCTTAATACCTTGTACCATAGGCACCATGATCTTTGAAAAAGCTCTGTGTGACCTGGGGTCAGGGATAAATCTAATGCCACTCTCTGTAATGGAGAAGCTGGGGATCATTGAGGTTCAACCTGCCTTGTTCTCATTACAACTGGCAGACAAGTCATTGAGACAAGCCTATGGAATAGTAGAGGACGTGCTAGTAAAGGTTGAAGGCCTTTACATCCCTGCTGATTTCATAATCTTAGACACTAGGAAGGAAGAGGATGATTGCATCATCCTTGGAAGACCTTTCCTAGCCACAGCAGGGGCTGTGATAGATGTCAACAGAGGTGAATTAGTTCTTCAATTAAATGGAGACTACCTTGTGTTTAAGGCACATGGCCATCCCTCTATGACAAAAGAGAGTAAGCATGAAGAGCTTCTCTCAGTTCAGAGTCAAGAAGAGCCCACACAGTCAAACTCTAAGTTTGGTGTTGTGAGGCCACAACCAAACTCTAAGTTTGGTGTTAAGATCCCATATCCAAACTCTAAGTTTGGTGTGGACAACTATACAACATTGACCTGATCACCTTGTGGCTCCATGAAGAGCCACTGTCAAGCTATTGACATTAAAGAAGCGCTTGTTGGGAGGCAACCCAATTTTATTTATCTAATTTTATTTTATTTTGTTTCTTTGTTATTTTTGTGTTTAATTAGGTACATGATCATGAGGAGTTACGAAAAAAATCAAAAAAATTAAAAACAGAGTCAAAAACAGAAGAAAAAATTTTTTCACCCTGGAGGTAGCGCAGACTGGCGTTCAACGCCAGTAAGGTGCATCTGGCCGGCGTTCAACGCCAGAACAGAGCACCATTCTGGCGCTGAACGCCAGAAACAAGCAACAACCTGGCGTTAAACGCCAGGAACGTGCACAGAGAGGACAAACTGGCGCTGAACGCCAGAAACAAGCATGAAACTGGCGTTCAACGCCAGAAACATGCATTACATGGGCGTTGAACGCCCAGAACATGCACCAATGGGCGTTTGAACGCCAGAATGATGCATGTAGGCATTTTACATGCCTATAGGGTGAAGGAATGGTATTTCTTATCACCTCAGGATCTGTGGACCCCACAGGATCCCCACCTAACATATTCCCACCCTACCTTTTAATCCTAATCACACTATCCTAATCCAAATCTCATTCTTCCCCATGTCACACTTCCCAACACCTTTCACCAATCACCTCAATTCCTCTTCCCAATTACCCCATTCACCATTCACATCAACCCACTCTTCCCCATAAACCCCACCTACCTTCATAAAATTCAAATTCAATTTCCCACCCATTCCACCAAATTGGCCGAACACCCACCCTCCCCTCTCCCTATAAATACCCTTCCCTTCTACTTCATTTTCACACAACTCAACCCCTTCTTCTCCCACATAGCCGAACCTACCTCTCTCCCTCTCTACCATATTTCTTCTTCTTCTTCTACTCTTCTTTTCTTTTTGCTCGAGGACGAGCAAAATTTTAAAGTTTGGTGTGGTAAAAAGCATAAGCTTTTTGTTTTTCCATTACCATCAATGGCACCTAAGGCCGGAGTATCCTCTAGAAAAGGGAAAGGGAAGGCAAAAGCTTCCACCTCCGAGTCATGGGATGGAAAGATTCATCTCCAAGAGCCATCAAGACCACTTCTATGATGTTGTGGCAAAGAAGAAGGTGATCCCTGAGGTTCCTTTCAAGCTCAAGAAGAATGAGTATCCGGAGATCGAAATGAAGTTCAAGAAGAGGTTGGGAAGTCTTAACCAACCCATGCAACAAGTTGGAATCTTAATGGTTCAAGAGTTCTAGCCAATGCATGGATCACTAGGAACCATGACCAAGGTAAGAACCCAAGTCCAAAGAATTATCTCAATGGTTAGGGGGAAATACTTGGATTTCAGTCCGGAAAATGTAAGGTTGGCGTTTCACTTACCCATGATGCAAGGTGATGAACGCCCCTACACAAGAAGGGTCAACTTTAATCAAAGGTTGGACCAAGTCCTAATGGATATGTGTGGAAGGCGCCCAATGGAGAATAGACTCCAAAGGCAAATCGGTCCAACTAAGAAGACTGGACCTCAAGCCTGTAGCTAGAGG